>NC_135230.1:12088674-12133674 GCF_052324685.1 Brachyhypopomus gauderio | reverse complement strand
GCAGATCGTGCCATGTTTAATGCATACTGCTATGAAAACAAGAAAATATGAAAATATGCCACGTGAAAGTCTTCCTTGAGCCTGTGTTCTGTTTGTAAACAATAATCAGAGGCTGTCTTCCTCTGTTTGCAGGTCTGTTTCGGATCTGACACTGTTTACTTCAGAGGCTTCATGAAATTTTCCACTGACTGCTACAAAACATTTGTATTGCGGCAATATGATATTGTAAAATGTGTAGAATATAAATAATAATTCCTATAAAGGAAATTACTACAAGACTCAAGTCTCTTCTCCTCGAATGTAATCATCTGTGGTTTGTTGGTTTGTTGGTCTCATTGGTTACGCTTGCGTAGAGAAGATAGTTTGCACCTCCTCGTGGGCGGAGCTTTGATGTGGTCAGAGTGAGCTTTCTCTCCACCGCAGCCCAAACACAGGAAGCAGGCCGCTCTTGTGTTGCCTAGGAGAGAAGCCAGTAACTGGCTCAGGTGAAGGGCTGTCACATGACCTGACTTTTGTTCAAAGACTGGAAGGTGTCATGGATTCCACGGATTGGGAATGTATTAATCCTCTAACAGCCTGTTGATACCTAAAGAACCATGACACCCTAAACCAGCCTTTCTCATCCAGCAGTGAAATGTTATCCATGGTTTCATTTACTTCTCTTCTCTACATTTGTTGACTAATTTGCATTTGCATTATTATTCACTCGATTCATTTATTCATTTGTATATGCGGGTTAGGGTTAACATGTTTATTGTTAACAAACAGTAAACAAACTGTTAAACACGCCTAATTATGCTTCTTGGAAATCTTATATGAACCCATTAAGCAAAACATATTAATGTTAGATGTTTAAAAAGTTAAAATAGGAAAGTCAATCACATCACCCATCTGAGGATCTGATAACTTTAACTTTGTTATGCAAATTTAATTAAAAAACATGAGGTAGGAATTGATAAGAAATGTCTGGTTGTTTTATTTAAATTGATTTGCAGTGGATCATACAAGAATGCCCCCCCCCCATCTTGAAAATATAGGCTGTTGAATATGCATGATCCAAGGCACGCCCCTTTACCCCCAAGATTCAACCTTTCTAGCACCTGTGAGTAACATCCACCCCTGCATTTTGACACAAGGAAATCAATATTCAAACTTTTCTTTTTGAAACTAAGACAATAGTCTCTCATTAAGTTGTTAAACAGACTCGAATTTCATGTTAAATTTATGTGTGTGTGTGTGTGTGTGTGTGTGTGTGTGTGTGTGTGTGTGTGTGTGTGTGTGTGTGTGTGTGTGTGTGTGTGCGCGCGCGCACGTTTGCTGGTTTCTTATTGCTAGTTGGTGTTAATTGGAATACACTCATCACAGCTTCGGTCAAACACAATTCAACTTGTGTTGATTGAGACTGAATTTTCAATGAGTGGCCAGTGGTGAATTATTCCCAAAATCCTCATCAAAGGAACATCCCACCATCAATAAGCCTGGTCCTTCATCATCACCATCATCATCATCATTATATACACTGGTCCTTCATCATCATCATCATCATTATATACACTGGTCCTTTCACCATCATCATCATCCTCATCTACACTGGTCCTTCATCATCATCATCATCATTATATACACTGGTCCTTTCACCATCATCATCATCATCATCATCTGCACTGGTCATTCACCATCATCATCATCATCATCTGCACTGGTCCTTTCACCATCATCATCATCCTCATCTACACTGGTCCTTTCACCATCATCATCATCATCTACACTGGTCCTTTCTCCATCATCATCATCATCATCATCATCTACACTGGTCCTTTCTCCATCATCATCATCATCATCATCATCTACACTGGTCCTTTCTCCATCATCATCATCATCATCCTCATCTACACTGGTCCTTTCACCATCATCATCATCATCATCGACACTGGTCCTTTCACCATCATCATCATCATCTACACTGGTCCTTTCTCCATCATCATCATCATCATCATCATCTACACTGGTCCTTTCTCCATCATCATCATCATCATCATCATCTACACTGGTCCTTTCTCCATCATCATCATCATCATCATCATCATCTACACTGGTCCTTTCTCCATCATCATCATCATCATCATCATCTACACTGGTCCTTTCACCATCATCATCATCATCATCATCTACACTGGTCCTTTCACCATCATCATCATCATCTACACTGGTCCTTTCTCCATCATCATCATCATCATCATCATCTATACTGGTCCTTTCTCCATCATCATCATCATCATCTACACTGGTCCTTTCTCCATCATCATCATCATCATCATCATCTACACTGGTCCTTTCACCATCATCATCATCATCATCATCTACACTGGTCCTTTCACCATCATCATCATCCTCATCTACACTGGTCCTTTCACCATCATCATCATCATCTACACTGGTCCTTTTACCATCACCATCATCATCATCATCATCGACACTGGTCCTTTCACCATCATCATCATCATCTACACTGGTCCTTTTACCATCATCATCATCATCATCATCATCTGCACTGGTCATTCACCATCATCATCATCATCATCATCTACACTGGTCCTTTCACCATCATCATCATCATCTACACTGGTCCTTTCACCATCATCATCATCATCATCATCTGCACTGGTCCTTTCACCATCATCATCTACACTGGTCCTTTCACCATCATCATCATCTTCATCTACACTGGTCCTTTCACCATCATCATCATCATCATCGACACTGGTCCTTTCACCATCATCATCATCATCTACACTGGTCCTTTCTCCATCATCATCATCATCATCATCATCTACACTGGTCCTTTCTCCATCATCATCATCATCATCATCATCTACACTGGTCCTTTCTCCATCATCATCATCATCATCATCTACACTGGTCCTTTCACCATCATCATCATCATCATCGACACTGGTCCTTTCACCATCATCATCATCATCTACACTGGTCCTTTCACCATCATCATCATCATCTACACTGGTCCTTTCTCCATCATCATCATCATCATCATCATCATCTACACTGGTCCTTTCTCCATCATCATCATCATCATCATCATCTACACTGGTCCTTTCACCATCATCATCATCATCATCATCTACACTGGTCCTTTCACCATCATCATCATCATCTACACTGGTCCTTTCTCCATCATCATCATCATCATCATCATCTATACTGGTCCTTTCTCCATCATCATCATCATCATCATCATCTACACTGGTCCTTTCTCCATCATCATCATCATCATCATCATCTACACTGGTCCTTTCACCATCATCATCATCATCATCATCTACACTGGTCCTTTCACCATCATCATCATCCTCATCTACACTGGTCCTTTCACCATCATCATCATCATCTACACTGGTCCTTTTACCATCACCATCATCATCATCATCATCGACACTGGTCCTTTCACCATCATCATCATCATCTACACTGGTCCTTTTACCATCATCATCATCATCATCATCATCTGCACTGGTCATTCACCATCATCATCATCATCATCATCTACACTGGTCCTTTCACCATCATCATCATCATCTACACTGGTCCTTTCACCATCATCATCATCATCATCATCTGCACTGGTCCTTTCACCATCATCATCTACACTGGTCCTTTCACCATCATCATCATCTTCATCTACACTGGTCCTTTCACCATCATCATCATCCTCATCTACACTGGTCCTTTCACCATCATCATCATCATCATCGACACTGGTCCTTTCACCATCATCATCATCATCTACACTGGTCCTTTCTCCATCATCATCATCATCATCATCATCATCTACACTGGTCCTTTCTCCATCATCATCATCATCATCATCATCTACACTGGTCCTTTCACCATCATCATCATCATCATCATCATCATCTACACTGGTCCTTTCATCATCATCATCATCATCTACACTGGTCCTTTCTCCATCATCATCATCATCATCATCATCTACACTGGTCCTTTCTCCATCATCATCATCATCATCATCTACACTGGTCCTTTCTCCATCATCATCATCATCATCTACACTGGTCCTTTCTCCATCATCATCATCATCATCATCATCTACACTGGTCCTTTCTCCATCATCATCACCATCATCATCATCTACACTGGTCCTTTCACCATCATCATCATCTACACTGGTCCTTTCTCCATCATCATCATCATCATCATCATCTACACTGGTCCTTTCTCCATCATCATCATCATCATCATCATCATCATCTACACTGGTCCTTTCACCATCATCATCATCATCATCCTCATCTACACTGGTCCTTTCACCATCATCATCATCTACACTGGTTCTTTCTCCATCATCATCATCATCATCATCATCATCTACACTGGTCCTTTCTCCATCATCATCATCATCATCATCATCTACACTGGTCCTTTCTCCATCATCATCATCATCATCATCATCTACACTGGTCCTTTCACCATCATCATCATCATCATCGACACTGGTCCTTTCACCATCATCATCATCCTCATCTACACTGGTCCTTTCACCATCATCATCATCATCTACACTGGTCCTTTCACCATCATCGGCACATGGCCGAGGCAGCATATTAACTAACAGTAAAGCACAGATTACTGAAAACTAGAGGGAGATCAAAAGAATCAAACAAGACTCGGACAATCACAAAGGAAAGTTCTAGCAAATCATAACAGACATATTTATAGGAAACAGATACCACAGAACATAAGTACAGTCTACACAGAGCTATCCTAGATACTACAAGCCTGACAATATAAATGAAGACTACTAACAATGTAGTTAACATATAAACATATACCTACCATATGGAAGAACTAGCTGATCACACAGAGCTATTGCAGGAATTTCCCTCTGGGATAAATAAAGTATGTATGTATGTATGTATGTATGTATGTATGTATGTATGTATGTATCTATCTATCTATCTATCTATCTATCTATCTATCTATCTATCTATCTATCTATCTATCTATCACAAGCTGAGACACAACATATGAACATTGAACACAGTACAGGAGACCAATAGTGAAAAACAAAGGAAACCGAACTAAAGCCATTACCATGGACTTGGATGAATGAGAGAAAGGCTTCCAGTCTGTACAAAGGCAAACCAGAATAACATCAAACATTGACCCACACCCTACACAGAAAACAAGAGGAATATATACAACTAACAAATGACCAAACAAACTAGAAACAGGCGATCACAATGACAAATGGGGAGGAGTAATTAAATGATGGAGACATGGTAGGAGAACACATGGGAAAACCAAACAAAGACATGATTGACAGGGGATGGGCGGAGCTAGATGTGACATTAATCTTACAGTTCATCATCATTGGTCTACGCTGCATGCGTATCCTGTTGTACCTCTGTCCTGATCTATCACCACCCATCTGCTTTGGGTAGAACGTTTTGCTTCATTGCTGGTTGATTGGTCGGATAAGCTTGCCCCGCCCCGTTAATTATTCCCTCCGGTTGCTTAAACAGTTCCCATTCTTTTCCGTTCTTTTAATAATTAGCATTCTGTCCACCATGAATCCAGTTTGAGCTAATTTGTTTTTTGTTATGTTTGGTGTTCTCTTGCATTTTTTGGGAGCTCAGTGCCTCTGGTCATTAGTAGAATCTTAGTCAATAATTTGTATGCATGTTCTCGAATCTCTGTTTAATCAATAAACTTACACTGAGTTATAACGTGAGAGCCGAGATTGATATTTAAATTTCTGGTAGCACAGAAACGTTCAGGTATTTGGACTGGTGATTTGACTGAAGTAATAATCATTAATATATTAATTAATGAAATCTCCTTGTTAATTAGGGTGGTGACCCAAATAATTGCCAATAACATGTTCGCTTAAGTATCTCCATGCAGTGTCCCTATTATGACTATAAGGTCCATTTGTTTGCCTGCTGTGGAGAGAAGCGCCATTAACACAGCCCATCATCCCTTTGGGCAGTGTTCCCAAATGGCTCGGACGCAATCTGAACAATCATGGAGCTACTCTTACGCCATGATGTTCCACATTTAAAATTCTGAATGGCTTGTTTAGCTCTAGATAGATTTTTATGGTCTTGCTCTAGCTAGAGTCTTGTGTTTGCTGACCTCTTTCAGATGAAAGGCCAGCTCGAACACATCGCTGTCAGGATAGTTTAATTGTCTTGTTAGTATTTCAAGGCTTCAAAGAGGCCTTGATTGTCACCATTAGCAGGCCAGGCACGCTTTCGACCTTCCTAATGTTGTTGGGGTTATTGTGGAGTAGCCCATGGCAGACTCCTCAAATGTGCACTGCTGTCCCAGAAGAACGGCCCGAGCTTCTGTAGAAAGTGTTTAACGTCTACCTAAACCACAGTGATCTTTCATAACTTGCAGCAGTGCCATCTGTCCAAAGTTGTGACAAGCTGAACTCTTGTTTTACAGTGCCTAACTAAAAAAACAGGTCTTTTGGAGAACACTGCTGTTGGTTGGCAGTAATTTGTGATTGGCGTGTGGAGCCAGGAGAGTGAATAAGGGAAGGGACTCTGGGGACAGTCTTCTGAAACGAACGTGTTTCAGATGAAAGACCTCATCATAATCAGATTCTCTGACAGTCTGTCAGAATTCACGTATCACTGATTCCCTCTGGTGGTCATCAAAGCTACAGGTAAATGCTCCCCCATCATAATCAATTACAGTGGAGTGCTGCCATGCCACACATATAGAAGTCTACATTTTAAAAAGTCTTTTAGTGCTCTCCAGTTTTCATCGTTAGCCTTTTGGTTTTTTGGTCCAAAAAAAACTTTGTGGAGCACAAACTTACTTTCAAGTGTTTGGAACATCCGAAACAACATCAGAAATACAAGTGTCAGTTTGATAGAAGATTCCAGAAGATCTCCGGGCTTTGGAGTGTTATCGGAATGCCTTGAGCCCCTTACAGCCCAGAAAACAGAGAGGAGATAAGGCTATCTTTGGGCAAAGTGGATTATTTCGTAAATCTTCCCCTCCAGGTGCTAGTGGATAGAAGTGCTGCTTGGGCATACAAGAACACACACCGCTCTCGACATTCCACTTGACTTGTTATCAGACGGCGCTAGTTCAATTGCGACAGCCTGACAGATAGCCACACATGTGACAGGTGAGCATGCATGAGTCCAAGCTAGGGTTCCAATGTGCACCTCCAGCAACAAGCATGTGTGTGTGTGTGTGTGTGTGTGTGTGTGTGTGTGTGTGTGTGTGTGTATGATGTGTGCTAAAGAGCGACTGCAATAAAGCTTCACAGAGTATGTGGAATGTCTTCAATACTCTTTCAATGCAAAAGAATTTATATAGTTTTACACTGTTCAAGAATGTCAGTTTCTCTTTACATTTTAGTTACATTTCATGATGTCCAACAGAAAAAAAGAATTTGGAATCCCATAGGTCTACTGTAATGAAATGTAGTGACATGATGTTTCAGAGATTAAACTTTGCAAAATACCAAAGACACACCGACAAAAAAGCAACAGACATAGGCTACACAGTTGATATGCAGCTGTTATAATCATATTATTCAATTGAGCTTCAAGGTGTTATTCAAGCCTTGAAATGTTTTCATTGTCTAGATAAGTTGCTTTATGTCTTGGTTCTCAGACAGGAATATGGAAGGGTGGTAATCTTGAAGGTGTGGCAGACAGTTGAAGGTGTGCTAGACAGCTAAAGGTGTACTAGACAGCTAAAGATGTGCTAGACAGCTAAAGGTGTACTAGACAGCTAAAGGTGTGCTAGACAGCTAAAGATGTGCTAGAGAGCTGAAGGTGCGCCAGACAGCTGATGGTGTCCTCGACAGCTTAAAGGTGTGCTAGACAGCTGACTGTGATGGTGATGAGACCTAATGTTCCTCTCCTAAGTATCCTAAGTATCATCTTCCTCTCCTATCATTCCACAACTGGAACTCAAGCCTACATCCAAAGCTTCAAATACACTTGTAATCAATAGTGTGCTATTGGAAGTGAAGTGAAAAAGGTCTTTGAAGACAATCTACCATAGGCCTTGTTGTTTTGCTCTATGTCTCATTTGCATTCACTGTACTTTGCAAATAAAGGAGCACTCACATGCCACCCATTATAAAGATTTGATTTGAAACTGAACAACTATCCAATTAGCTTCACAAATGACCATGGTCAGCTGGTAATTAAGCGAGACATGTACATGTAGCTTTGCAAATGAAGCCTGTAGCTAGATGTAGTGAAAGAAATGTTTTGGGTTTTCCTAAAGAGTGCTATAGAATTGCAAAGGTATTATTACTTATGCTAATTTACCTCTTTGAACCATGGAAAAGAAGTAAAACACCCCTCAGAAGATCAATCAATCAATCAATCAAATTTTATTTATATAGCGCTTTTTACAAGTTGTGGCAAGGAAAAACTCCCTAGTTTTTTGCATGAGGAAGAAACCTTGAGAGGAACCAAGACTCAGGGGGGGAACCCATCCTCCTCTGGCCGACACCGGTCACCATGAACAACAACAATTTAAACAGAAATAAAGAAAAGGAAAAGATATAGTAATGTCCATCATGGTGTAGGCAAGATAAACCACCTCAGGTCATTAAAACCATACGTAGGTTCTCATTACTAAACAGGAATGTTAATTTTGATATTCTTGATTCCCTTGCTTGATATATCCAATGCTAGATTAAGCAGGATATAAACAGGTGACTCTACACATGGGATGAAATGATGAAATGACAATAGATCGGGTTACACTCCTTCCCTCTTCCCAAGTGTGTGGACACAGTCAGCCTGGACCAAGAAACCACGCCTCACACTGACCTCAGGCCAGAGCTTGGGTGTCCCGTTGTCCCAGAATGACTTCCTCTCAAGCTCAACACTTATGGACAGCAGAATAAACAGCCCTGAAGGGGTGAGAGAGAGAGAGAGAGAGAGAGAGAGAGAGAGAGAGAGAGAGAGAATGGTAGTAACACATCCCATTTAAGGATGACTGCTCGACAACAAAGGTACAGGAACGGAGATTGCTGTGTTCAACGGTCTTGTTGCCACATGCCACGCACACACTCAACATTCTCCAGGCTTTTCCAAGTGTACGTTTCAGCCAGCCAGGAATGTTAAAATGGGCATTAGACTTACTGGTTGTGCAGTACACTACATTCTGTTATGTGTTTAATGCACCCCTGAATTTTGCTTACCACTACCTGGGATAGCATGTTCTTGTGGTGAGAGGTAGATTGGAAACTGTTCAGGCACACAGTTTAATGCAGTTTCTATCAAGTGTTTTTCTTTGCTTGAAACTAAGAATGACTTCTTCTTGAAACGTGTGTTTTTGCATCATACCACACCCCCCTCTCTCACCCAGATATACGACAGCAATGATACGGTAATAAACCTTTATATTATATCCAAAATACTTCCATATCAAGCACACTATAACAGAAATAATACAATAATGGCAATTATGCTGCATTAGTTCCACTTTTCTGAGTTTGAACATGGAACCTTTATATCTTAACAGTACATGAATCTAGAAAAGCAGTAATTAGTGATGACTGGAGGGTATTTATTTATCACCTACTAGCTGTCAACAAGAGCTAATCGCTATCAGTGCCAAACGCAAAGGTCTCCTACACGCCTCGACAACCTTGAACTGCATGTCAGAGCGTTTCATATTGTGCAATCATTAGAAATGACTCTCTTTCTTCTGGACCCTCCGGCCACCCCCTCAGATGTCGTAGGGTTATTGGATGAAATAGTTCCCTGGCTGCAGCCTGTGGAGACGTTCTGATACTTGCTGAGGGTTTTCAAAGATTGAGAGTGGCATTGTCCCTTGAAGTGAGGAGATGTAGGCCAGCTCTCCAGGGGGCCTATCTTCTCTTCAGGGCTCCAGGTTCCTTTGAGGACACTGATGAGAGCCTGGTGGTCTCATCATGGGCGGAGGACCGAGCTGTCTGGTAGAGGCTGATAGCTGCCCAGACACCTTCTTCCTCCCATTTCCATGTAAATGGGGTTGTATGCCACGTAAATTGAGCTTTTACATCAAGGAGGTGTTTGGGAACATGCGTGATCAACGCTTGGGGAGAATCTGGAATGAGCAGGCTTAGGATATTTGAACAGCATCTCGCTCTGTTTGATTTAGCAGAGAATGCATTAAACTGCCATACTGTGGGTTAACCTTCAGCACGAGTGAGCTCTGCATGTTCTGACCCCAATATTTGGGGTAAAAATATATTACTAATAACTCGACTTGCTCTTCAGTTTGCACTGAAGATTGTTTTCCATGGCTTGAACGCAGGTTTGTATTTCCTGCCAATATTATATTTGTGTGGCATACGTTAAAATTGCCTCCCAGTTCTCCATCTTCTCCCAAAACCTCCACGCTTGTGCCTTTTTACATAAAGTTTTAGCATTCAGAAGGAGGGGAGAGGTATCATGCTGTGCATTATTGGCTGGTTAGCTGTGGTGTTGAGGTGCAATGGTGGCAACAGCTGCCATGTGCACGAGGTTCTGCCCCAGTTCTGAATCTTCCCTGTTCAAGACAGGCACTTCTCCTTCTTTTCAAGGCAAAGTGTTGCTCATTTATTATTTTTTTAAAGAAAGAATGCAATTTTTAAAGTTTCATTGACTTCCCATCTACCCACCTGCTGTAGAAGATGGCATCCTCGCACGTGTCATTACATTTGAGAGAACGAGCTTAAATCAGAACACTCTGAGGTTCCCTATTAATCACAACATATTGATGGCCTCCACAGGGGGCCTGGAACACGGTGTCCAACACACGTGCAGCTGTCGAACTGGATCGACTGTTCTGTTCTCCTGTTTCGTGGCAAATCTTCTGGCCAAGAATTAACATGTCTAGACAACAAGACCTCCTAGTCCCTAATTAGTGTTGTAGCATCACCAGCTCTAGTTCCGAACAGCGGGGGAACCGAGAGGCAGATGAGTGTGAGTTCCTCCACTGATTATGGTTATCTGCTCTTTTATTTGTCCTCAACTATTAAGTTTCCCATTACTCTTCGGGCCAACCGCCTCCACAAATCTCATCCATTATTCACCGAGTGTGCACTTCATGTCCTCCAAGACTGGATGGCAATTAATTAGTCATTTTGTTCATTAAGAGGCCACACTTTTAAAAGACCGTCACATTTTTTTTTGTTGTTGTTTTTTTTTTTTGGTTTGTTTGTTTTAATTACTTTGGCTTTTGGCAGGCTGTGTGATTTTAAAATGTTTCAAAATGGACGCCCTCTCCAGCATCCAATTTGTTGAAGAAATGCCTATTGATTTTTCCTTATTTATTTTGTTTATTTACTTGTTTGGAGAGGAGTGCAGAAATGTCACCCATTATTCGCCAATGAGGGTGAAATCGTTGATGAGGAACATCCTTACATTACGTTGTCAAGGTACAAAAGTCAGAGAATGCATGGCTAAACTCTCCTCTGCTATCTGCTCTGTGGTTCCCGTCAAACAAATGAACCTTCTGAAGTCTAGTTATCTGTTGTTGTAAGTTATGTGGCTCAGTGTGTCTAGGATCAGATGTTCTATTTTAATTTACTATAGCACAACAGCTTTTTCACAATGCTAGCACTGTGGTGGACCTCAAATGTTAAATGTTCTGCTCACTACCACAGGAGTTAAAATGACATTTATTTAAGTGCTTTTGGGTGCTCCTTCCTTTACTGCATAACCATGCTTCACATTTCATTTCTCCCCTGGTGGTGCTCTGTGGAAAGATGTGTGTCAGTATCAAGCTCGGCTGCCTAACTGCCTGTTCCACCATTAATTGGATCGTAATTATCATTAATTGGATCATAATTATCATTAATTGCAAATGCTAAAATGGCTCAGGTGGCTTCACTCATAGCCACATTATTTGCTTCATAGCTTTCAGCTTTAATTATGTGTTCGTTAACTGTGTTGATGAAGCTTTCTGCTCAGCAAACCTCCATGACGTGGCATCTCCAGAATTTGGCAGTGGCAAAGCAAAAAAAAACAAACAAAAAAGCGAAAAAGGGATTAAATAGATATAAACAGTCAGTGGGGGTGAATGGAAACAACTCCCTGTAATAAAACAGCCTATAACCCTCACTAATTACCAGAGAACAGCACCTTCCACTTACATTTGATTGTGAGCCATTGTCTTTCGCAATAATTAGGGAGTGTTCAATCAGAACAAGTTTTGATATTCCCGGAATCACCATATATGTATCCAAGGTCATATCCTTGATTGGAGGAACACGAGCGTGTTGACTTAAATACAGGAGAGCCTTCTTCCTTCCCATCATGTTTACCATCCAACTTGAAGTCTGTTCCACTGAAGGGAACTCACATCAGACAGATGAAAGGAGCTCCATCAATCTCTCGTCTTTTTGAAGCCCTGGAAGAGAAGGATGACATTCAAATGGAGCTGAGGCCTGTGTACTTGTTTACGCGCTAATTTCATATTTGCTCCTATAAAACGTGTGCTCTCTAGCCCCATGTCTCCGCCAGTACGCTGGTTTTTTCTGGAGCCAGTGTAGTTTGCACCAAAGTGTGCTAGATGAAAGGAAGAGAAAAATCTGGTCAGCCACTTAGATCCAGCTCCCCCAGGACTTTGCAGATGTAAATACAGATGCAAATGCATGTGTGTATTTTATTTTTAATCAAATCAAAAGTTACACATGTTCTACCAGAAGCACACTCATCTGTGCATCAAATTCTTCTCAAAATTTGAACTGCAGCTCTGCCCTGTCATGTCATGACGGGGCAGTTTTGAGGCACAAGCAAAACTTTCCAATGCAAGCTCTGCTGAAGTTTTGGTGTTCTAATAAAATGTGCTTAACATATGAAGGATGTGCCTTGTGTGACGGTCTCATTACCTTCTAAGTGAAGCCACTTCTGACGTCTTCGCCATCTTAATGACTTTGAAAGAAAAAATGTGCTGGTTGTCAGGCTGCTGTTGGTTTATGGTGCCGTTTGCTCCAGCCCGGCACGACCAGTACAGGTACTGTTACTTGTTCAGCACAAGAGAGCCCACAGTACAGTGTCACACCTTTGTTGACCTCATATAAAAGGAACCATGTGGTCGTTCAGTCCCAGACATGCCCACAGGGAAAGAGGCAAAGGACAAAATGGACTCTCAGCTTTCCTCCAACCCAACACACTATGCCGTGCAAACGCTGACAAGTGACTTTCAGAAAGTCCGATACAACTGGAGAGAATGTTCCAGAAACTTTGGCAACTCCAAGTTTCGCTAGACCCCTGGCTGTTAGTTGAAAGTGTCAGGCTCCGTGAGAGGATGTCAGACAAAATAGGCACTTTGCTGGATCTCCCCTTGTTCCTGTCCTGATTGCGTTCAATCAATCAGCGTTGCCTTTCCTTGCGTTGCCTGGGCCCATGGGTGGAGAGGTTTATTTCTAATTTGGTAAAGCCATGGATGCCGTACTGAGATAAAGCCTGAGCAAATTGGAGTTAGCTGTAGGACAATGCTGTGCACCGGCAGCCTTGATTGCCTCCTGACTGTCCTTCATTAGGGACCAGTGGCTTCGCTCCTCACACATGACAGGCGTTAGAACTCTGTTTAGCTCCCCCCGACACTGTGGAGACCCGCAGACTCAGACGGGTCAGGCTCTGCTCCTCACACTCTGAAGCCAATTGCGAGCCTCTTAAAGTCACCGGACCTCGTGGCTGGATGTACCTGAGCTGCTGTAGCCTTCAGTGTTGTGTTTTTGAAGGCTTTGTCAGGCATAGCCTGAACAATCAACCAATAAACTCGTTTCCTGAGGTCCACTGAAGCACACATGGGATCTTATTTGCAAAAATTGTGTTGTAGCATTTTACCAACAAGAGCTATTAATTGAACCCATAATACTTTATAATACATCAGCAGGCCTTCAAGAAAGTAGATTTATACCTTAACGATTCTTTGAGCTCTCAGTGCATTAGACCTTCAGACTCGGGGGCTGAAATGTGGTAATGGATGGGAGGCTGCTTTTGCTACAAAGCTCATGAGGAAAATCAGAAGTTTTATGCCTGTGAACACAAACAGATCATAAGAGGAACCGAGCTACGGTGTTAAGAACTTCAGCTCTTTCATCCATTCCTCTCCATCACCGGAAAGATCTTACACTTTCTCTCTTATTCTCTCTCTCTCACACACACATACACACACATGCATGCATGCATGCACACACACAAAAGAGGGAATGAAAGGAGAATGGAAGACAGGCATATCACCAAATGCTCAAAGCAGATAATTATAGCCAAGGGGCTGTTGTCTGCTCCATCACGTTTGTTTACCAGCCTAACTGTTGGTCGGATCCACCAGTCGGTGAGAGCCAAGGGAGATTCTTCACATCAAACCTGTATGACTATATTTCACATAAATACTTGGCAACATATAATTGATGGTATTTATGAGGAACTTAATACAAATAAACATAATTTTAGTGTTTGCCTTTTTTCAAGCTGCCCTGAGGGAACCTTGGAAATATTGGAAATAAAGGGCCCTGTTTGTTTGTTCATTATTTTCCATTAAAACCATTATCCAAGTAATGATGTTGTTCATTTATAAGACATAGAAGAGGAGGGGGCGGCTGGTGAGCTTAAATACTATCAGATATCAAACAGGCACAACATATCTCCCAAAGTCTTGCCAGATCTGTTGTCTTTTATTTTATTTTATCAGGCATTCTATTCTCCTGACAGCGTTTGTTCCTTGTGCTCATCTTATCTGAGAGGTGAAGTTTCAGGAAGTTCTTCTAGAAAGTAGGGCGCATAGAGTTACGCACTCTAATCGTCTTTATATAGTACAGCCCATGTCCAGAATATAGATCAGGTTGCAGTATAGCTCCAGTTGTGATCTTCTGTCCTTGAGAAAGATGCAGTGTAGGAGGGATGCAGTGCGAGAGGGATGCAGTGTGAGAGGGATGCAGTGTGAGAGGGATACAGTGTAGGAGGGATGCAGTGTGAGAGGGATGCAGTGTGAGAGGGATACAGTGTGAGAGGGATGCAGTGTGAGAGGGATGCAGTGTGAGAGGGATACAGTGTGAGAGGGATGCAGTGTGAGAGGGATGCAGTGTGAGAGGGATATAGTGTGAGAGGGATACAGTGTAGGAGGGATGCAGTGTGAGAGGGATGCAGTGTGAGAGGGATGCAGTGTGAGAGGGATACAGTGTAAGAGGGATACAGTGTAGGAGGGATGCAGTGCGAGAGGGATGCAGTGTGAGAGGGATACAGTGTAGGAGGGATGCAGTGCGAGAGGGATGCAGTGTGAGAGGGATGCAGTGTGAGAGGGATACAGTGTAGGAGGGATGCAGTGTGAGAGGGATGCAGTGTGAGAGGGATGCAGTGTGAGAGGGATACAGTGTGAGAGGGATATAGTGTGAGAGGGATGCAGTGTAGGAGGGATGCAGTGTGAGAGGGATGCAGTGTGAGAGGGATGCAGTGTGAGAGGGATACAGTGTGAGAGGGATATAGTGTGAGAAGGATGCAGTGTGAGAGTGATGCAGACATTGGAAGTGAACCGCCTTGAATCATAATTCACACATGTTCACCTGATTTAAACATGCTACTTCAGAGGAAGCTTAAACCAGTCACACACTAAGACATTCTGATAATGTTCACTGTGCCCATGAGATGAAAACTGTGCTTACCTGTAAAGGGGAAAGTGGACTGTGCAATCTGTCGATGCCATGTATGTATGTTGTGACGGGCAGGGTGAGCGAAATAAAATGGAAGCGATCACGCCAAGTCTCAGGGAAAAAGTATGGTTTAATTGAAATAGTGTGCAAACCAGAACCCGTGAACTGATCCAAATTAGGGATATAATAACCAGCGGTCAACTGGTACAAAGACAAGACATATATAGGCAAACAAACGACCCTCAGGTGAGACAGATCGCGCGCTCCGCCCACCTGAGGGACGTACACAACAACCACGACAACAACGACAACTACCGCTGTGGACAGAGGCGAACTGTAGGGGGCCGCTGTACCGTGACATATGTATGTATGTGTGTGTGTTTTCATATATATATATATATATATATATATATATATATATATATATATATATATATACACATTTTACCCCATGGGACCTCGAATAGATGTGTTTCAGGAAAATAATTCAATGCATTTGCTCACATGCCCCTGTGAACAGACCATCATGTGCTGGCCATTGCTGTTATCTTTGCCGTTTAGTGGATGACGGATGGGGCCCATTACCCATGGGGCTGTATTTCTATGTGAAATGAAACTGTAGAACATTAATACCAAATAGCTTCATAGGGACTTTCCACCATGTGATAAATATGTATAGTACACCAGTTTTTCTTTCCCTTTGTAGTTTGGAATTTGGCAAGCAAATGATATATTACTGCTTCTTTGATGCAATTTCATTTTACAAATAGAACTAATCTATTAGTATTCTTATTCTACTATCTACCAACATTGTGAATGTAAACAACCCATTTAAAGGTTGATATGAGGCTTTAGTATCTGGAGCTGTGGCTGTGTGTTTGAGAGGGGCTATGTAAGCTCTCTCATCTCCTTTAGTACCTTCAAAAGATCAATGATGAGGCCAGTCACTTCTGCCTAAGATCAGCCGCTCTGGCTTAAATGACAAATTAAAGTAAAATCGGTTCTTCTCTCTTGAGGCAGTGATGACACCTTTAGACACACACACACACACGCACGCGCACACACACACACACACACACACACACACACACACACACACACACACACACACACACACACACATGACAGGATGCAAGTGATCTAGATGTGCTGCGTGTCATGACTCATACACCACAGCAGCTGCTATTGCATTACTTGCGAGCACGGACGTAATTGGGGGGGGGGGGGGGGGGGGGGGGACTTTCAAAAGTCCCCCCCAGTTTTTACGGTTAAAACCAAATATTTAAATAGCGACGATCCATGCCCCCCCCACTTTTTATTACAAAATTACGTCCATGCTTGCGAGAGATGTACTCAACTTTATGGACACACCAAGAGAAGACTTGCTGATCGGGTTGTTGAACACCTTCAGACCATCAGGATTAAGGATTTGTCATTTCCAGTGGCAAGTCAATTTAGTACTAATGGACTTTGCATTAATAACATTGCTGCCATAGTTGTTGCTATGGCAGCAACAGACTTTGAATATTCAAAGAAAAATAACTGATCTACACTCTTGGAACTTTAGAACCCCATGAATGAATGTGATGATTTAAACATCTACATTTTCATACGTATTCCTCCTCCTACTAAATCAGATGCACTTTGCTTACACAGCTGATGGACCTTTGTTTGAAACATCCTGTTTGTGTACAATCCACTACAATTGTTTATCTGTTTAAAAATATTTTTTTATATCTCTACATATCTTCACAGATAGATAGATAGATAGATAGATAGATAGATAGATAGATAGATAGATAGATAGATAGATTGATTGATTGATTGATTGATTGATTGATTGATAAGGCTTAATTTAAAGGTTGTCTTCATCTTTTCCCTGCATGTTTGTAAAGGCTTTTTACTGGTCCTAATTTCCAATGAGAGTAAGCTACGCATTTTCCTGTGCAAAATCCACGATCTCGATTAGCATTTGCAGCGTTCCCCGAGGCCAAACTAACTTCCTGAGTGTCTGCGGTGTTTCATCACAAGGTCAGTTCACCGGCCTTTCTGATAAAGCGGCTCGAGCCTCTTGACACAACCCAGAGGTCTCGGAAAGTTGCTTGATAAAGCTTGCCGCTCCGCTATCTCTTAAATCCCTCGCCTAGTTAGCATGTAAGATGATGGATGGCGTCACGTTAGTGGAGCCAACTCTCCCCGTGCTGAAAATTTAAAAACCCAACAGTCTGATGATAGATCACCCCGGGCTTATCTTGTACGATTATTCCTGCCTGCGACACGAAAAGAGGGCGCGCCTGGGTAAGCGGCGCGCTCGCGTGATAGGCGCAATGGCTTGGTTACGCTGGGTTAGTTATTTGTCATTATTAGTTTGCGCTGTCATCATAGTGAGAGGCTCCGTCCAGGTGTGCGAGGCTGTTCTTGTGTACCTGGATTAAAAGGAAAACGATCTCATAAGCAAGATAGCATGAAGTAAGCATTTTCTTTCAACTTGGAAAGCACAGAAGATCATCCACCCACTGTGTTTCAAATGTTTTAGCGCGATGGCGTTTACAAACATGGGAGTACATGTAAAATATGTGGACCCCCCCCCCCCCCCCCCCCCCTTTTTTTCACCATCTCGGATATCTGGTCATCTTGCAGAAAATGTGTCAGGTCATGGAATTTCAACTCTAAGTTATTATGACATGGAAGCCCAGCCATTGGCAATGAAGCCCTGAAGTGCACAGTGGGTACAAGACCATCTGTTGCATCGCATACAGTCGATTTCCAAACTGTCTTTGGATGCAGCTTCAGCACAATAACTGTGTTGGGAGTGTAATAAAATACTTTTTTTTTCTGTGGCGAACCTACGTCGATCACTATACGCAGTGCCAAGAATCGGTTGTAGTGGTGTAAATCACACCATGGCTGGACTCTGGCGCAGTGGGAAAACGTCCTCTGAAGTGATAATTATGCTTCACTTTGTAGCAGCTTATACGTCTGGCCATGGGTATCATTGTTAAGATTCTTCATGACAAAACACAACTCTGGGAAGGCCGATCTGAGGGTCACCTGCCGTGTCCACCGAGCTCTGATTTAGCCTGATGCTGTCAGAGCATTTCTACTGGCTGACTTCTATCTCCTTTAATCAAATCTGGAACGCCCCCTCTCCCTGAAAACTGTCATCGTAGGGCGACATCAATGCAAATCAATGCTGCTTGCCAATGGCAGGGATTTCTACACCTGCCTCTCAGAATAAGAATGTCCAAATGTCATAACACTGCACTGTCACACAGAGAGAAAGGAAAGATAAAATCCAAACCTCAAATCATAAGATGAAGTTTATGACATTGGGAAATGTTAATGGAGCTAATGGCTAGTTTGATATTTAGGTAAAATGACATCTCCGCTTGGCATCCGATTGGCAGCTCAGATAATGCGGGGTTCGGCTTGCTCAGGATTGGCTGACATGACGCTAGTACCACTATTTGGATCACAGATGATCAGCCTTGGGGAATGAGGTCATGTAGCCATTTTTTATAGATCACATAACTGGTTTGCTTATAGATGAGGTCACGCCATGATGCTTAATCACATACTGAATGTTACACTGCAGGCTTCCCCTAATAGCAGAGAGATTTAGCCAGAAGATTAACACTGGGCCAGATTTATCTTTTTGTTATAGCAACTTTCATCGTAGTGTGTTTCAGAACACACCTTCAACTATGATATTGAAGCAGCTTTGAAACGTCTCGTAAGAAAAGAATCTAGCCTTGAATTGACACATAAGTGTGTCATGGCTAGCTGGATTTATAACGAGCATGGTATTAATACAGCACTGTGATGTAATTCATCACAGGTGCATTACCTTTTTCAGCCCCAATACCTCCCTTTTGTACAAAGCGCTATCGTCTAGCACAGAACGTCCCCGAGCGTTTATGGGAGTGATTGTGCTGGTGGCAGTATCACATTGTCTTTCATGTTGTGTGATTGTGTCATTCATACGTGTCTGTGAAGCAGCTTGTCACAGGCGGTTTCATTGTAAATATGACGTCTGGCCCCACAGCGCAGCAAAACAAACAAACAAACCAAAAAAATGTTATATATATATATATATATATATATAAAAAATAGGACAAAGAAAAAAAAAGCAACCTTTACTTTGACAATCAGTGTTCCTACTGTGATTGCTGTCCTGCAGGCTCTTATGAAATATGCATGTCCTCACCAAATCCAAAAATATTACCTGGATATGTTGATTCTGGCATCGCTTTCCCCTGATAGTGAGCATTCCCGCACCAAGAACATCAACTCCCATCAGCTCAAAGCCTGATGTGTTATCACTTCAGTCATGGAAGGTAAACACTATGAAATATTGCAGATGACACAAGAGCTAATGTTTTTTTTTGGGGGGGGTTAATGCTTGAGAGATGACAGTGCTGAATTTGAGTGAAGGGTGCTGTCAGTGTCAGATCAGTATCAGAAGGTAAAAGAGGCTTAAAATTGTACTCGTTCCATTGGTTTCGCTGTTTCAGAAATGACCGTGTCTTCAGTAGACCCCTCTAGCTGCTGCGCACAATATGCACTTCTCCTGATCTGCTGAGGCTGAGGGAAACATGTTTATTTTGATAGCTGAACAGTGTTGCCAGGCTCGATTTATGCTTAAATGTGATGTGAAACTATAAAATTCATTTGCAATCGCTCAGTAACAGGAGACATATAATATCTCTTAATGACAGGTCTAAAATTTCCTTATTAATATTCATACAGCATTATAGCCTCAATAAGAAATAAGACTTCGTATCAGTGCCTTAGTGCATCTATTCAGAAAATTCTTCCACAACTCTTTTGCCGAAAACACCTAATGCAAGTAAGAGATACAAATTTACAGAGAGAGAGAGAGAGAGAACAGAATAGCATGCTAAAGTTTATTTGCAGTGGTGATTTAGACCAGTATGGTGTTGTTTTGTTTGTGACATCAGTATTCCCCTATGGAGTCTCCCACTCCCAGCACAGGACACACTGTCTCTCTCTTCTCATTGCTCATAAAAGTAAGACTGCAAAGCTCCTGTACAGCTCTAATGAGAACAGATACGATGACACAACGCTGCACGCAAGCGCTCACTCAAAGTGGCCCGCATATAGCGCCGTATGCACAGGCACACGTGTGCACAGATGTGGTAAAGTGGAGCAAAACTGCAGTCCAGGGCTGATAAATGTGGACTAAAATAATTGGCGTGATGCTCAGTGTAATTCAGAGCAATGCATGCTGGGGAAAGACCGGCGTAAAACAGAAGCGATGAACACGGGTTCTGGGAGATGCTTCGCGCTGTTTATATGGACGGATGTTTCATGTTGCATCACACAACTCACGTCACACAACTCACGTCACACAACTCACGTCACACAATGTTGGTATTGTGAGGGACAAAGTGAAAATCACTGATTAACACAAAATGGCACAGACACAGAGTTCTTTGAACATGTGCCAATTCTACATGCTGCATTCATGAACATTCTCAATCCAAAATCAGTATACAGTACACCAGTTCATATGCTGTACATCTCTGTCCCTAAACTTGATCAACACTGATCTGGGAACAGCTGTTCCAGTGGAAAAGCCCACAACTATGGCAAACCTCAATTTCTCCCATGTTTTGCATAACTAATTAAACTTAATTAGTCCATTAGGTCATTGGAAGGAAGCATAAATCGATTGTTAATTACAGCTGGAATTGGAGGGGGGGAGGGGTAGAACAGGGGTATTTATAGACAGGCAAATGGTGCACACCCACGTTTCCATAGCACCGCCCAATGAGAGGCATGCATCATCCTCTAAAGAATTTTAATATTCACATTTATCCTGTCAGTGTGTGACATAGCTATGGGAAGTGGAGAGATGGTGTGTGTGCGTGCGTGTGTGCGTGTGTGTGTGTGTGTGTGTGTGTGTGTGTGTGTGAGTGGGTGGCTTTTCCTAATAATGTGATATGAAACCTACTGGTGCTTATTAGGTCATCGTTCCACCATCACTGTAAAGTACTTAGATATGTGTGTGTGTGTGTGTGTGTGTGTGTGTGTGTGTGTGTGTGTGTGTGTGTGTGTGTGTGTGTGTGTGTGTGTGTGTGTGAGTGAGTGAGACAATGATTGCAGCCAAAGCCTGCTCTGACACCCTGATTTGTGAGGCTCAGAGGGAAGGTGATAACTAGACGTTATTCTGTCTTTGCTCGTCTCTGGCTCAAATCCTGTGGGTCGGATAACCACACCGGGGATCTTCGAACAAACCTGATAGCACACGCGCAAAAAGCTTAGCTGCATTTTTATGTTTGGTTTTAACCACAGTGGTCTGGCTGCAGAGAACATAAAACAGCAAAAGAGCAAAGAAAAGAGAGAAAGAAACAGAGAAGAGAGATTCAACATTTGAAAGGTGTTTGCAAGTTTAAATACAACTGAAACATAGGACAGGCACGGTGCCTGTAGTTGATAGATTTTTCTACTCATAAAGGTCAGTCTTCCTTTTAACCAGTAAGAACGAATAGCCATGTCTCTGCTATGGTCCACACAACACCTTCATTTCTAGCCATTTCACTGTCTGGTGTCGGCTGTCTAGCCTTTTTTTGGTATTATAAAGAGAATATCTCACAGAGTGTGTCATTTTATTTACCCGTCTTACTGCACAGGTAGAGCTGCCGACTGCTGAGGTGTACCGAAAGATGTGACTCAAACACTGGGCTGAGAGCTACGAGGTCCAGCTCCACTCTGTGTGGTATCCAGTTGTTGTTCGGTATCTTTGTTTTATTACCCAGCGCATTGTGCTAAGAGCAAAGATGCTTCTGAATATTTTAGGCTGCTTAGTATTAGTTTAGAGAAAAAGCCACTCCAGTGAAAACACTGCTTCCTTATCAACTCTATATAACACACGTGTGTCCGGCTGAGTCACACGCAATCACGTGGCCGGCTGAGTCACACGCTATCACGTGAGGACAGCAGAGTTACACCCATGTGGCCAACTCAGTCATACACATTGACGTGTGGCCAGCTGAGTCACGTGTGGCCTGCTGGTCGAGAATCATGCCTTCCTTGCACATGTAACGTTTGTCAGACGCAGGAGTGATGCAAAAGCAAGTGAATGAATATTTATTAAAAAGAAAACAACAAAACACTAGACTGCGACACAGAAAGGCAGAAAGGAACTACACTATTCAACGAAGGGATAATACAGTCGAACGGGAAAGCAGGACAACTAAGGAAATGTAAAACACATGGGAACATTACAACTCAACGCGCTACGAAAACTCAGAGGGGAGATCCGTTAAACAACAAGGGGAGTAGCGAATAGTAGTAAGTAAATACACAACACCAACCTTAAACGAGTCAGACTACGTGGGGCGGGGTTGAAGGGCAAGAAAGAGAAAACAATACTACAATAGACACTAGAGACAAGACCGAGAACACGAACAGGCAAAACGATAAGCAGAGGACCATAAAATAGCAGGAAAGCAATGAAGGACTCACGTACAATGACCGATGCCGGTGGACAGGGCAGGGGAAACTAAATACACAAAAACAGGGAAGTAAACGAGACACAGGTGGAAACACTGAGGACGGGGGGCGTGGCAGACAGAAGGGAAACCAAGGAAACGGGGAAGCTAGGTGGGACAAGGGAGGAGGGCGGAGCTGGACCTGACAGCAGTTCATGTCACCTATGTAACGATGTAGTGAGAAACAAAAATGAAAATCACTGATAAACAATGAATTTCACTGTAATTACTTTAAATGCAAGAGCATAAGTTACCATTAGTTCCAAAGGGCCCTGGTCCTGTAAGGGTGTTGCTTTGAATTAAGCTTTTGACTCCTAAATCTACATTTGTAATGGACTGAAGGTGGAGGTGAATGGAGGTCGGTGGAGGTCGACAGAGGTCGACGGAATGCCGCTTTAGGCGAGCAGCGTCACGCCGCTCGTCTTGCCACTCGTATCGGATCCGGACTTTGAAGCAAGTGTGCGTATGTTCCGGTCTTTCTGGCTGTCAGCGCCGGAGCTTGTCACGTCCCGCTTGCCGAAAACGCTCTGAAGAGCGTCACGGCTCAGCTCCGCCGGGTTACGCTCCAGGAGCTGCAAACGCTATGAAGGTGTGGAGAAGATAACAGCTGATCAAATATTCAAGTTAACCATAAGCCACAGAGATGCGTTTATTTTAAAAAAGAAAAAGAAAAAAAGTGCTTTGTTAGCAAGACCGACGGTGTCTTCCTGCTCTCTTTGTGCCAGCAGAAACAGCAGCAGCCTTGGGATTTATTGCTGGTCTGGGATCAGTTTTTACTCAGACTTCTAATGGTTCGGTGTAGGCTTTATTCATGGGAAGATGATTGGCAGATCAGGTTGAAAGGTCACGTTCTACCTCCAGCTACGGAGGAACTGGCAGGGAGCCGTCCCAGCGAGGAGGTTTATCACCTGTCACTTTTTCACCGCAGCCCTGACTTTCAGTATGAACCTGTGGCGATGCTGCCTCTCAGGGATGTAAGGCAGGAACGTCTCTCTCTCTCTCTCTATCTCTCTCTCTCTCTCTCTCTCTCTCTCTCTCCACCCTCCGCCCCCTACCACCTCTCCCTATGCATCCACTCCCCCCTCTATGATGCTTTGATGCGCATGACTGGTGGCTGCTAACAACTGAAATTGGCTTCTGAGACAGACTTGCACAAGGGTGTGGATTTATGCGTCTACTGCATTTAAAAGTGGGCGCGAAGTTTATTAAGGGCAGAAAGGACTGATCCATGAGATCACAAAGTCTTTCCTACTGATGTATTACACACATGTAACCAAATTCCTGTTTGTTAAGACATGAGAAAGGAGCAGAAAAGTAAGAAAATGGAAGTGTAGCGTAGCAGAGATATATAGGTCGTGTAGTGGACTGACCCTGAACAACGTTCCACAATCAGACGTGAAAGGACAAGGTCAGGTCTATAGACTTCAGACGTCCTCATGTTCTTTACAGCATTCACGCTGTGTTGTCTCATGTTTCATCAGCACTTTCAGAAAAAACACCTCATGTCTTAACAACTAGCACATTTTTCTGATGTGTGTCTCTTGAAACTTAAGGTCACCAATAATTATGTTCACCTATTATTTGGGGTTGTTAGTTTGTGTATCTTTACAGATAGAGAATGGTCAAATAAAATGTCAGTTTCATCTTTTTTTTTCTTTAGAAAACAGAAAAGTGTTAAATCCTTACCCCCCACCCCCCTTTTATTTTAAAGCACAGTGACAAAACATGTCATGGCTCCCTGCCCCAGAGCTCCGCTAAAATACTGACTCTCAGCTCAAACCTACTGAGACAAGCAAGAACAAATTTCTCCCATGATCTATATTGCCTGTCGATATGCTCAGTGGAGCATTCTGTTCACTGAACACTGGGATGTAGTGCAGACAGCCAGGGCTCCAAGTGAGTGACTGTCAAAGACTCTGCCTCCTCACCACCAGAGACTCCGCCTCCTCACAGCCAGAGACTCCGCCTCTTCACTGCCAGAGACTCCGCCTCCTCACAGCCAGAGACTCCGCCTCTTCACCGCCAGAGACTCCACCTCCTCAGTGACAGGGACTCCGCCTCTTCACCTCCAGAGAAGCCACCTTCTCACCATGGGAAACACCACCTCTTCATGTCCAGAAAAACCACCTACTCACCTCCAGAGACTCCACCCCTCACCTCCAGAGACCCCACCCCCTCACCTCCAGAGACTCCACCCCCTCACCTCCAGAGACCCCACCCCCTCACCTCCAGAGACTCCTTAACCATTTCAGCCGTCCACAAGGTCATGCCACTGCTCTTCTCGGGTTGCCTTCATGATACCCTTGCCCATCTAAAATGGATCAAAACTGCCACAGGAAATTCCCAAAATAATGTTTCATTGAGAGTGAGAGGAAGGAAAAAAGGTGTTGGCTCTTTCAGCTTTATTTGGTCTCCTTTTCTGATGTGATTAACTTCGACTGTTCATCACCACACTCACGCAAAGTTTGTCCTCAATCTCAGACTCAGATCATACCCACACTCAGACTCAGATCAAACCCACACTCAGACTCAGATCAAACCCACACTCAGACTCAGATCAAACCCACTCTCAGACTCAGATCAAACCCACTCTCAGACTCAGATCATACCCACTCTCAGACTCAGATCAAACCCACACTCAGACTCAGATCAAACCCACACTCAGATAATTCCCACACTCAGACTCAGATCAAACCCACACTCAGACTCAGATCAAACCCACACTCAGACTCAGATTATACCCACTCTCAGACTCAGATCAAACCCACTCTCAGACTCAGATCAAACCCACACTCAGACTCAGATTATACCCACTCTCAGACTCAGATCAAACCCACTCTCAGACTCAGATCAAACCCACTCTCAGACTCAGATCAAACCCACTCTCAGACTCAGATCAAACCCCCTCTCAGACTCAGATTATACCCCCTCTCAGACTCAGATCAAACCCACACTCAGACTCAGATCATACCCACACTCAGACTCAGATCAAACCCACTCTCAGACTCAGATCAAACCCACTCTCAGACTCAGATTGTACCCACACTCAAGACTCAGTTCATCACACTGAAACACAGTTTATCTTCATACTCACAGCTCCTCCTCACACTCAAGCTCAGTTCTTTGAAAGGAGAAGGCATATATCTGTGCTGCTTGCTGTGGTTCCTAGTAAAAAGGGTCATGGGTTGAAATGTAGTGTTTTCTTCTGTGGTGAGATAGAAATTGCCTGTCACTGTGAAGTAAAGGGACTCAATTCATTTGATCTTTTTTTTTAATGAAATACATCTGCAGGATTTGCTGATGAATAAAGCCATTTTTTGTGTATTCAACGACTGGTTCAAATTCGAACAATTCAGACATCTCTTTTGCCCAGGCCCTTTTGTGCAGCAAGCACATCCGTTCTGCTGTAAAATGTCATCGCTACAACAACGTAATAAGCCCCGTGAGCGAAGCAGTTGTGTAGCACTGCCTCCCGACGACCAGGAGGAGACCTGGAGAAGACCAGAAGGAGAACACGAGGAGACCTGGAGAAGACCAGGAGAGACCAGGAGAAGACCTGGAGGAGACCTGGAGAAGACCAGGAGAGACCAGGAGAAGACCTGGAGGAGACCTGGAGAAGACCAGGAGAGACCAGGAGAAGAGCTGGTGGAGACCTGGAGAAGACCAGGAGAGACCAGGTTGAGCTGCTTCAAATGGATCGCCTTCTTAAGGTCGCGTTACTGGTTAGCCTGCTAGTCATAAATACAGTCAACACACATAAGGATTTGAATTTTTAAGATGTTGGTGTTAATAAGATCATCTGATGAATGACTTTTTAAATCGGCATGAAAGATACAAAAAAAAAATTTGCAGAGAAAATGGCAAAGCTGTCAAAGCCCAGGTGAGAACAAACTGTGCTTTAAGTGAGTAATTAGGATCAGTGAGCCAATATGTAAAATTAAACAATTAAGAAGTAAATGTGCCCTTCGTCTCGTTTCCAGTGTGCGCTGGGATGAGTGACTTAAACTTTCTTGTTGAATGAGTCTAAAGCTGAGTAATGAGGCCCTGGCCTCTGAGGAGGCGTGTCCTCCAGGCCCTGCCCTCTGAGGAGGTGTGTCCTCCAGGCCCTGCCCTCTGAGGAGGTGTGTCCTCCAGGCCCTGCTCTCTGAGGAGGTGTGTCCTCCAGGCCCTGCCCTCTGAGGAGGCGTGTCCTCCAGGCCCTGCCCTCTGAGGAGGCGTGTCCTCCAGGCCCTGCCCTCTGAGGAGGCGTGTCCTCCAGGCCTTGCCCTCTGAGGAGGCGTGTCCTCCAGGCCCTGCCCTTTGAGGAGGCGTGTCCTCCAAGCCCTGCCCTCTGAGGAGGCGTGTCCTCCAAGCCCTGCCCTCTGAGGAGGCGTGTCCTCCAGGCCCTGCCCTCTGAGGATGCGTGTCCTCCAGGCCCTGCCCTCTGAGGAGGCGTGTCCTCCAGGCCCTGCCCTCTGAGGATGCGTGTCCTCCAGGCCCTGCCCTCTGAGGAGGCGTGTCCTCCAGGCCCTGCCCTCTGAGGAGGCGTGTCCTCCAGGCCCTGCCCTCTGAGGAGGCGTGTCCTCCAGGCCCTGCCCTCTGAGGAGGCGTGTCCTCCAGGCCCTGCCCTCTGAGGAGGCGTGTCCTCCAGGCCCTGTCCTCTGAGGAGGCGTGTGCTCCTTCACGCGCCCGAGCACTTTCACCAATTTACAGACGTGAGAAGAGCAGGGAGGGGTGGCCGCCTGCTCTATGCACATTTTGACCTTTTCGTCTTCAGGATGTTCCAGACCTTTCCATGGATCGGAAGGCAGCCGGAGAGAATGTGCATCCGGGAGAGGAAGAGGAGGAGAGAGGAGGAGTGTGGCTGAGAGACAGTGGAATTTGATACAGTAAGGGACAGACAGATGAGGGGGGGGGGGGGGCAGGAGAGTGGAAGTGAGACAGAGAGAGAGAAAAAGTAAGGGACAGACAGACAGATGGGTGAAGTGAGACAGAAAGAGAGAGAGAGAGAGATTGGGGAAGGAAAACAAAGGGAGAAGCGAAAGCAAGCAGGAGTATGAGCAGAAAAGAAAGAGAGTGCCTGTTTGGCGTGAAAGAGCCAGTCATATATCCGCAGCCATTTCAGTGCCTCCTGTTAGAGCACAGCACTGCTCCTGGAGAGGTGGGGGCATCGGTCATTCAACAGACAGCACAGAGAACTCAACCGAGGGCTGTAACAGACACGGCCTGGCATGAGGGGTCAGTGAAACACCAGGAGACGAGCGCTGGGGTCGAAGCCAGAGACTCTGCCCAAGTCCAGTGTGCTAGCATCAATGCCATGTGGCTACCAAAAAAGTCCCTTACGTCACCATATATGACGTCACATACAGAGCCCATGGAATGAGGCATTCTGTCCTAAAATATTTAATTGATTACACGCCCTGTGATCTCGGTGAGATCAAATTCCAGCGGCAAACAGGGCTGGAGGTTGTGGTGAGAGCTATCTCAAGATCAAAACCCTCCACACTGTTAAATATTAATGGGATGCAATTGCACCCAACTTCCCCCACAAGAATATTAAACACTCAAATTAATATTCCTTCTCTGCCCCATTTGATCAGGTTCAGAAAGTGACAGCCTGCAAAGCACAACTCTCCTGTTATGTCAGATCGCAGATTAGTGGAACAGTTAAAGGGGTGAATGAATTTGTGTGTACATGTGTGTACAGGGGGCGGGGTTTAGAGGGGAGGGGCCTGAAACGACAAGCCTGCTCTCGAAAGCAAAGTCACAAAACGCGTTCCCCTTGCATGAAATTCTCTTTTTCTTTCTGCAGAGCTGCTTGCAGGACCTCGTTAATTAACACAGGTAGACCAACCACAAACAGAGCCTCGGATGAACCGTTGCCCCGAGCGATGCCTGCACCAATTAAATCCTGCAGCTTTCTACAACAACTGCGATTACCCAGAACTAACGGACGTAGCTGTGTAGTCGTAATGGACGTGACGGGTGTAGCTGCAGCTGAAGCTCCATGCAAAAACCCTGGGTCTGAGGAGTTGGATGGGGTGGAGGTGGAAGTGGGGGTGGGGTGAGGGTGGATGTATGAGCGTGATTGTGGTGTTCACTGCCATGGCCAGAGCTCAGAGTGACTCAATATGTCACCTCCAGTTGTTGCAACTAGTATGTGGTAGTTTTTAATCTCTACCTCTCTCTGTCTATCTCTCTCTCCGTGTCACTCTTCACTGTCTCTCTCTCACATATACACTTGTTTTATGATGGACGATTTTGATGGAACTCCACCATAGTGGAGGAGGAGATTTAAATAAGAGAGAGCTAATCAGCAGACCACAACAGGGCCATTTGCAAATTGAAGTGAACCCTCCATTTCTTGCGCCTTGCATGAGCTATTAAGGAACGCACGTAACAGCATGAAATAGCCAAAATGAAGAAGATATTAGAACGTTTCTGACTCAGATCATGGCTAAGTTTAGCCACATCTGCCACAGGGCTTCAGTGAGTTCCACCTCCACAGAATTTTACGAGGTGGCATATAGGGTTCACTTCAGGAATTTTTGAATAGCTAAAGTCATTATAAATTATAATAATAAGTCGTTATTTTTGGTTCATTGGCTTCAGTGGGTGCTAGGCAATCATACAAAATATTTTTTTAACTCATCAATGGAAGGAATTATTTTTAAAGCAAACATGGTTGACAGTAAAATGCTATCCTACAAATAAGTATGTGATCATACGGATCCAGTTAACATAAAGAAATTACATAAACCAGTCTCGTTTAAACACGCTAGCCTTTATGCTAGTGACCTTGTTTAAGGGTAGAACTGACATTGTTTTAAAGAAATAGAATTAAGGTATTTTACTGCCTGATTGGTATAGAGTCTGACTGGTACAATCAGAAACAGAGCAATTGCCTGAGAAATAGAGTTGACTGATAGGGTACACTTTTAATTTGATACCCATTAATTGCACCTGTCTCTGTAAGCTCATTTTCTAGCCTCTTCTACAAGATAGAGAAGTGCTGTCTTACAATGAGGTTGATGTCACTGAAGTGACTCCATCCACTCTACACATGCCAACACCAGACCACATTCCAGAGATCAAATACATACCGTCACTGACATAATGCAGTTATATCATAGTGTTTGTGTAGCCTCTCGGTACAGAAAAGCCCAATCCAGGTACCCTCAAATTCTCAGAAGCTATAAACAATGACCGCCCACTTCAGAAAACATGGCATTAAGTGCTCTTTGGATCTCTGCTCTCAGGTCAGTTGGTAGGGCAAGCCGGCTGGTGCCGTGACCCGTGCGCTAGCCTCGCTGGTTCCCTTACCCCATTTACAGCCCTGGAAAAAGGGCCATTTGGCTTCCTGAATACCCCTGAAAACAAGTCCCATACATCTACACTTCAACCTCAAGCTATTAACCTATTTGTGAGAGGTCCAGAACAGGTAATACAGCCATAACAACGTCCCCTCACATTCTCTCTCTCCCTTTCTCTTTCTTTCCCCCTCTCTCTCTCTCCCTTGAAAAACTATGGCATCTGTACATAGACTTCTTTCACTTCAGCGGTTGCCTCCAATTGACCAGCAAGTGTGCCACCATCCGTCTCTGTCCTCTGGGAAAACATAGATTCCTCAGTGGCTAAGATTAGCATTGAGCAAAGTCCTCAAAGCCATCACTAGCAGCCTCTTCAGGGAGGAGGCTGAGGGAGAGGACAGTTAACCAGCTTGCCTTCACATTCAGCCCAAGTGTCCAAGAACCGAGTCTCTCCAAATCAGTCACGTCTGTAACAGCGGGACGTCAGCCCTAAAGATCGGTTCGGAACAAAAAAAATTGACAAAAGGAAAAACAAAAACAAAAGGAAGCCAAAATGGCAGGACACAGGACAAGCCAAATGCTGCCGGGTCACTGTGGGTTTCCTGTAGGTCTAAGACCTTGACTTTGCCTTGGAAGTGAGGAGAAAGGATGTGGAGACAGGTGGAGACATTGCCTCTGCAGTACACGTCTGTCTGCCAGCTGTCGAGTTCAGGTTGTTCTAATCAGGTTAGGCGATGTAAAAATATTTTTAAAAGGTGTTAACGCAATGCTAAACAGGTGTTGGGCTGTTCTCCAGGGTCAAATTTACAATGCAAATGTGAAAAAATACACACAACACGGCTGCATGGTCTCATTCAGCGCCTTTACACAGAGACAGAAGGACAAAAGCTTCAGAGGTGGGTTAATAGCAATGGTCCATAACGGAAAAGCTGTGTTCTTTTCTCTCTCCCTCTCTTCTCGTTCTCCCTCGCTCACCCTCTCCTTTCTTCTGGCTCCTCCTACCTCCCTCCGTATCCCAGAATGCTGTGAAACTATTACATTGACTCATCACAGAAACTGGTGAAAATAAGTAAAAAAAAAAACGAATGTTGCCTTCCCACTACACCGTCAGCAAGCGCAGACACACTAATGTGATTAGGGGCTCGGGGGCACAGAGTGGACGCATGATACAGCCATGAAATTAATCTCAGTTACCGTATCCCGGCCTTAATAAAGACCGTCGGGTTCATCGGTTTCAAACATCAACATTTATGGAGCAGTAACGTGGTCAGCCCACCTCAGACCACCAGAGCGGATCAAAAGGCATTAGCCGCGATTTAGCCACCGGGCGCCGCTCTTTAGGGTTAACATCAAGGGCACGAGAGCTGCTTGGACCGCGTGTCAGCCGAGATTCAGACGCTGACTGAATCTGAACCACAATCATGAGCTGCCCTTAACAACCCAGGCTCATGTAGTTTTTTTTTACGTGTGTGAAGAAAGTGAATGGAGCCAACTCCACTGTAACCGAACCCCCCGCCTCACGCCGACACTGTTGCCGCGGCGTGGAGCGAGACAATAGCGAGCAACACAAGTCCCGTCATCGTCGCCGTGTTTCGACAGCAGGCTGCGAACGCGCCCCAGGTGCCATTGGCCCCAGCTCATATCCCCGCACCTGACGTTATGATATCACCACACGGACAACATAAGCTTGGAGATAAAATGTAGCCCGGAGCAGGAGCAGCTCTTCCGAGGCCACGTTGAGGGACACCGTTCACACAGCCAGACCGACCGCACTGGGCCACACAGACAAACACAATTACCCAACTGTTAGTCCGGCCCTTCCTACCATTTTAATCCATCTATTTGAAATATGCAGTCAGTCTCTCTCTCTCTCTCTCTCTCTCTCTCTCTCTCTCTCTCTCTCTTTCTCCTGATTAAAAGGTTTTGTAACTGTACTCTATTTAACACCAATGTGGGTTGTTCTCTGCATGACACTAATGGCATTTGATGCCTAAAATTATCTTAACTTTTTTTTTTCCTGTGAGGCAGCTGTAAGGTGAGAAGTGATGTGGTGACGTGATTACCCGAAGAACCTGAAGAACCAAAAGAACCTGCTCTTCCCATGTCAGTGAGGGGCCTGTTGAACCAACATACGGCTGGCCATTCATTTCGAGTCAAAGCACTGATTCAGCACTAGACTGTGAAAAACGTCCACAAACATATAGCTCAAAAAATAAAATAAAAAGATACCAGGAAACATTCTTCCTAATGGCTCAAATTATTGAAGCATTATGATGAATTGGTCAAAAGTGGGCCATGGTCAAATGAATAATTATTTGTTTTTCATAAAACCATCTATGCACTCACCCTAAAAACACAATGGTTGTTGTTATTAATGTTTTTCCACTTCGGTTTTCTATGCTGAGTTCAATAAACATCAGGTAGGCAATGTAGTGTTCAATGTAATGTTTGAGTAGAAAGAAGACAGAGCATAAAGCTAAGGGTAAGGCTCTGCTAGGTCAGACCATTCATTAGTCATCACTTTATTATCCTTTTTTCTTGGTTTGTTACAAGTTTTGCCATCCAGAAATAACCCAACCATGAGGGTTCTAGTCCTGCTTCCGAGCTGAGACACGGACATGTCAAATGATATGCCATTATCCCTGTTAGGCCTGTCCGCCTTAAAGGAACATCCAAGAGACCTGCTCCAGACCTCCTGAGTGTGTGTGTGTGTGTGTGTGTGTGTGTGTGTGTGTGTGTGTGTGTGTGTGTGTGTGTGTGCGCGCGTGCGCGCTCGCGTGAGAAATCTCCAGCCGAGCTCTGCTCATTTGCACCTTCTATTCTTAAGACCCTCTTCCACTCTGACATGCTCCTGTTGTGATTGTGATCAGAATAGCTATGCTAATTGTTTAATAAGCTCAATTTATGGGACTTGAGAACAGGATTTTCTTTTTTTTGTCTACTATTTCCCACAAGATTAAAGCTTTATGGCCAAATGACCTTCACCATAGAACTTTAAACACACTAAGGTGTGGAGTCAATACCATGACATTAGCACAGTTGACCAAAACGCTAATGCGGAATCCATAGACATGACGTAGCCTTACTGCAGAGATGACCTGAATACTGATGATTACGTTATGCTATAGCACAGAAACCTCGTTTAGCCCCATAGGAACATCATTAGGCAAAGCTCCAACCCTCTCTGTCGAATTAAATTTGGATAGTAGCAAAACTACGCTAGACTCTTCAACATAAATGGGACTATTTCATGCAGACCTGGCTGATATTTGCAGCTCGGCTAGTGAGAGGCTCAGACAGAGCAGGATGGGTGTCTCCGACTCACGAGGGCAGGGGAATTCAGCTCAGGCCTGAAAAGGCAGAACGTCCTCGGGGAGCCTCAGAATCGACAAGGTCACGTAGAGGAAGGAGAAGGAGGAGAGTCCATGTGCCACCCAGCATTACATTAATCCACTCCATCACGGCCTCTCCTGAGACGCACACACACACACACACACACACACACACGCACGCACACACACACACACACACACACACGCTACAGATACCTGTCATGTCACCCAGCTGGCAAAGGAGTGTGTGTGTGTGTGTGTGTGTGTGTGTGTGTGTGTGTGTGTGTGTGTGTGTGTGTGTGTGTGTGTGTGTGTGTGTGTGTGTGAGTCTGTGTGTGTGTTGCCATGTCTTGCAGTTTGACGGTGTGCCACAGTGTTTTTGTTATTTCGTTTTTGGTGTTTTTGTTGTGCTCTGCTCTGAGGTCAGTGTTGTCATTCCTGGGTCAGTCTGTCTGTTGGAGCCACTTCTCCAACTCAGGGTTCACAGCTCCAAGCAACCCTATTACCACGGTGACCGAGTGAACCGTCCACATTCTCTCTGTTTTCTCTTTTAGTCCTTGGTTCTCCTCATATCATCTGAGATTGCCACATCTATTGCCTCATACATCAGTGCTGCTTTCTCCATCTTATCTGTGATCACTCATCCCACCTGTCTACCACATGTTCAGGTATGGAGTATATGTAGCCTGTAACAAGGTTTTTCATTGAAATAACCGATTGGGTACTTAGACGCATGTTCTGACCAATCAAACTTCTAAGCACTTACGTGTGACCACTTCTGTCTGGAGCCGTGAGAGGGCTGAGATGTTGAGACTCAGTGACGTCGACGGTCTCTGCCCCGCCGCTGCGGCCTGCCCTACGACGTCCTCGCACACGGCCACGTGCGCTGGCTCACGCAGCTCACATAGCTCACGCCGCTCACACGGCTCACGTGTTTCACGCAGCTTGTGCCGCTCAAGCAGCTCACGCCACTCACGCCCCTCACACCGCTCACGTGTCTCACGTGTCTCACGCGGCTCACGCAGCTCACACGGCTCACGTTTCTCACGCCGCTCACACGGCTCACGCCGCTCACACGGCTCACGTGTCTCACGCAGCTCACGCGGCTCACGTAGCTCTCCTTAGCTTAGGTGTCTGTCCGTCCTTCTCCCCCGTCTCTCTCCTTCCCAGACTTCTTTTTCTTTCTCTCCACTGTCTGGTGTCAAGAAGTAAAAAAAAAAAAAAGGACTCTCTTTTACTCTTTCTCTCTCATTCTCACTCTCCCTCCCTCCCTCCCTCCCTCCCAACTCCATGTTTAATTTAAGTGATCACTGCAGAGGCAATCCAAAAAAAGAAGGTTCGGGGGCTGAGAGTGCTTTACTCTGTCACAGCAGAGTCACAGCGCCCCCATCTGGTGATCCATGACACCATCGTGAACAATGTTCACAGTACCTCTTGGCAGGGGGAGGGGGGGAGGTATATTTAGCTCTTGCAGTGGTTCCTTTGTAAGTTACATTGTGCATTGTGTTCCACATGTGTATTAAGTGAGCGAATGTACAGTGAGAGGATGGACATATTATTCTCAGAAAGACCTAGACGCTATAGAGAATTAGAAATAGACCCAAAAGAGACCCACAGCCCATCACGGGGAGTCTCCTGAAGCAGAGGGGCGGAGTTCAGCACTGCACCTATCACAGCTCCCTCCTGTTCACCACTCCACCTATCACAGCTCCCTCCTGTTCAGCACTGCACCTATCACAGCTCCCTCCTGTTCACCACTCCACCTATCACAGCTCCCTCCTGTTCACCACTCCACCTATCACAGCTCCCTCCTGTTCACCACTCCACCTATCACAGCTCCCTCCTGTTCAGCACTGCACCTATCACAGCTCCCTCCTGTTCACCACTGCACCTATCACAGCTCCCTCCTGTTCACCACTGCACCTATCACAGCTCCCTCCCGGGCTCGAGTCGCTGCGGTAGAGCACCGAGGAGCCCAGAGGTCCTCACTAAGTGTAACTGATGGACTTGGCCCCTTGTGCCTCGAAGTGGCCAGCGCTTCAGAGAGACGGCCAGGGGGCTTCCCCTCCGGAGAGAACAGAGGAGCAGACACGGCCAGGCAGCTGTAGCCCTCCCACAGGATCAGGACTGAGAGTTCTCACCCAAGCCAGCTCAAGTTTCCTCTTAGGGTTAACTACAGGTCTAGGGTTTAGCAGTTCAAACCTTTTTGTGGCTTTTTTGATATTATAAACAATTTTATATATATATTACTTATATTACTTATTATAGGCCTAATGCTTTTTTGAAATATTCATACAATCCAGTGGTTTATGCAGCTTTAAAAATTCCTACCATACTGAGTTTTTTTTTCTATGATTAACCTGGGATATAAATAAAAAGATAAAGGCTTTTAAATGAAAACATATGGATCAAGAAATTATAGCATGCCAGCCCCAATCAGTCCTTATAAACTCTCATTCATATACACATCAGTGAAGAAAGGTTTATGTCTCCCGCTCACCACGTCAGGCTGGACAGCCGTCTAGACATCTATCAAGCCGTTATTGTCTCACGGTGACGGTGAAGGAAACAGACTGTGGAGGTAGAGGAGAGAATGAGGAAGACTATAAACTCCATATCTCAGCCCCTTCACCCACACATATCGCTCACATCTCCTCCAGCTCGCTGTTCCGAGGGATTACGCCATCCTTTTCTTCCTCTTTCTTTCTTCCGTTGCCCGTCCCCACGCTTTTATCACAATGCATGTCTTCGCTTTCCTGGAACGAGCCAAATGGAGTAATCATGCAAAAAAGGTTTTTTGGGTGAAGTGATCGTGTCCTTTCGAGCTTTAAAAAACTGAGTGTATGGAGGATTTAATATGGGAGATCAGAGTAGGTCAGGGGTCTCAAGAACATGCACAGCACCATTACCCAGAGGACTGCTAAGGTCATGTCTTATCATACGCTAGGCCTTCGGGTTCAGATAAACAAACTTGCCCCCTTTTGGTAGATTTTGTAGTTTCGTCATTTTATCGATTGCCGCTTTGAGGACAGGATGAGCAGAGACGCTGCAGTGTTTTTGTTCTCATGGTCATCTCGAGACGTCTCTGGGTTTAAGAGCTCAACTCCGCCGTGTAGACAGGCACTCATTAGACTCATAAGACTGAAGATGTCTGGCGGCCTGGCACCACGACGTAATGGCCTCTGACACGTTACTGCAACCTTGACATCTAGATCACAATCTCCACAATTTCGAGGAAGACTTTCCTCCGAGACCTCGTGAGGACAGTGATGTCCTCACCTCTCCCCCATTTTCACGCGTTGACCCGTCGAGCGATTCCATAAATCAGCTCGCGCGATCCCAGCGGTCACGGGCACATCGGATGCACTACGGCGGTGGACGTGGGACCTGCACACGCTGAACTTTGGCGAGCGGGTCGATGGCTCGTGGCCAGAGTCATTTGCTGCAGTCTACGGTGTCAATACAGAGGTCAGACAGAAGGGGCCGTCTGTGGAGAGATAAACAGAGGCCTACACAGATCCAATAAGGAACGTCTCCGCATCACTGCTTTTACATCCTAGAGAAAGATCAGCTCTCACATGGTGATATAACTGTTTCCCATTGCAAATATACCATAATAGATTAGTAATAGAATGATAATAAAGGCATTGACAATTTTTCAAATAAATGGCCTTTGTAGTATTTTATTTAGTCTTTGTTTCTGTACCGTACTGTTCTTTCTATGGATATTCAACCAGTACCTAATTCTGTCAAACCTAACTTAAAATACACAATCTGGTTTATGTGTTGGTTTTAAAATGTAGCTGCTTTTCCACTGATAATGTGCATAAGTAAAGACACAGAAAGTCCAAACTGATCCAAGATCAGTTTCAAGAGATAAGATCTCCTTGGCACCGGAGCCTTTCAGAGGACATCCTACCCGAGCTTCATTAAAGCGTTAGCACCATGTCACACGTGAGGAAGACGTGTGAATCTGGGATCTGCTGAAAACAAATGTCCTCCTCCCCTCTCTGTTATCACACGCCCTACAGGAACAGGAAACACCTCTTTAATTGGATCTGGAGGCTGAAGTCCTCTTATTCACTTTCAGGTGAAAGTGATGGCCTCCAGCAGTGTCCTGTGTGGGACTTTTATCTTGTAAGGAGAGGTGACTTTGGACACACTTTGCAATGTGTAACTCACACGCTAATGTGCATATCTTTAGATTTATAGATTGTATTAAGGAAAACTCAGAGAGCACAGTTTGGATCTTATGGTTCTTCTACCACACCATATGCATCAGTAATGCTTGATTTGACCTTGTTGCAACCTAAATGGGTGGTGGGGCGGGGTTGAAAATGACCACTAGCCAATAGCAGAGCTCTGATTTCTATTAAGACCACGCCTCTCTTTTGGTGAACACATTTTGTTCTGTTCCCCTGTCATTCATCTGTCTGTCTGGAGCGTCCCTCCCTCCTCTTCCCCAGAATGCAGGTGTTGGGTGGGGCAGAACTCCTGATCGCTGCTACCTAATTAGGGTAAGTACCTCTAAAGGAATGATGGGAAATATAGCGTTCATCTGTGTGCCTGACGGAGGCTTGATGGAATGTAAGTGGTGAATGCAAATCAGGTTGTTCTAAAGTTTATTTCACTAACACCAGTGACACTGGCTCAGAAACACGTAAGTAGATATTTCAGCAGTATTCTCCTGAAGGCTGCATTACAACTAGCAGCAAATTGGACATAAAAATACCCAGCCATGTTGTCTTGTTGATGACGTGGTGAACAACATAATGTAACCTGTAAACATCACCCAGTTTAACGTGAATGAATGTTATTGCTATAGCAATTAATAGCTAAATAAATCTCATTCATAGCAGATCTTCCAAATTCTCTACATCTTAGTTTGTTTGTGTCACGAGTCTGCGTTCCTGTGTGTTTTTATTGCAGTGCTGTATTAACAGACCACATTTGAGAAGCCAAAAGGATAATCAGCACTGAAGTATAACTGAAGGATAATCAGGATAATCAGCACTGAAGTATTTCCACCACCTCTTTTTACTTTATCAAGTTTGTTTTTTAGATTTAAAACTTGCATTTGAACAACTTTTGAGATTTTTTTTACAGGCCATTCGATTAATGCCGTTTTTATAGGAACACCAGCCATTTAACTCTGCAATGATAAATGGAGTTATTCACACGAAAGAACACAGCAACAGGAAAACAAATGATATTAGAAGGCTGGACAGAGCAAGACAACGCAAGAAACAGCCGACACAGAAACGTCGTGTTCGGACTAAGCAACGCTGCCATGGAAACGCTGGAATATGAAGCTTGCACTGAACAGGCTGTGGCAAGCTACAGGTGTCAGCATTGAGGCCGGGGGGGGGTAGTTCTAAAGACCACCTTGCTAGTTCTACCATGTCTGGCCACTAGGTGGCGCTAGGCTCGGAAATACACAACGAGGGACGAGAGAAATAAAGGACAGAGTGAGTTCCCCACATGCTGCCTCGGCCATCGTTAGCTGTTAAAAACGTCAGCGTTCGCAGCTAAAGATTAGACACGGTGCCCATAGATTGGTGACAAGAACCCCTGAGTAGACGACCAACGTTCGCTGGAGAGAGTAGACTAGATCTGCATATAGCAGTGAGGAGAAGCAGCTACTGCATGAGTGAACCTGCCAACACACTGATTTGTCTTCGACAGGAGAGAAATAATGAGAGAAATGGACCGGATATTTTCGCCAGCACCTCGGTTTTGATGAGCCAAGCAGTTGGACTCATTGGTTATGATACTTAGAGTGATTTAGAATGGTTTCGGGACTAGCAGAATAGAGTGAGGCATAGCAGGTCAAATCACTGCTAGACATAATGAGAACATCGAGCATTTTGAACACACAGACTTTGTCCGACAGACAGAAGAAGTATGCAGAGATGACTGCAGCCCAGGGTAAGCACTGGAGACACCAGCAGGTGGTAAAACACTATATAATAAGCGGTGGAGACATGTTTAATAACAGATATCAGCTAGCTGACTTGTGTTCAGACGCTCATGGTATTCTACCTGAGCAAATGATCAGAGATCAGAAAACAGATGCAAAACTGGCAGATTTCAGTTAGATTCAAACAAGCCAAAACAGTAATACAAGGCAGACAAAATTAAATCCAGAAGCAGCAACTGCTGAATAGATGAGAAAATAATGAAGTAAAAGAAGCAAATGTGACTGCTATAGCTGCATTACATAAAACCTTGGAAAACTAAGATTGTGGTGACAGTGGAGAGAAAAGAACAATGCACATAGAACAGAACACTGCACAGAGAATAAAACACTGCACAGAGAATAATACACTGCACAGAGAACAAAACACTGCACAGAGAATAAAACACTGCACAGAGAACAGAACACTGCACATAGAACAGAACACTGCACAGAGAATAAAACACTGCACAGAGAACAGAACACTGCACATAGAACAGAACACTGCACAGAGAATAAAACACTGCAGAGAACAGAACACTGCACAGAGAATAAAACACTGCACAGAGAACAGAACACTGCACAGAGAATAAAACACTGCACAGAGAACAGAACACTGCACATAGAACAGAACACTGCACAGAGAATAAAACACTGCACAGAGAACAGAACGCTGCTCAGGATGCTGGAAGATGCCTCAGCATTAATGGAAACAGTGATCAGCCAGAGAGTTTAGACAATGCAGGAACCACGGCCCATTTGAATCTGTGTGTCAGTGTGAAGAGTTTACAGATAGTGGCACCAATTGAAGAGAGGCGTGAAACAGCAGAACGTGCGTTTATGGGAAATGTTCCAAATCGGAAATAAGATCTGTAAACAGGACACACAGTCAAATGGAGAATGGATTAACTTCCTGAGCTGATGTCACAGGCATACCAAAATCCATGTACTCAGGAGCCAGAGATGGGAATCTCCAGAATGCTCAGTGAATGATAAGCAGTACCAACAACCATCCATTGACTAAACAAATTCAAAACAATGTTCCTGAAAGTTTTATCAGGTTTCGTAAGTGCAAGGAACACATGAGGGTATCTGAGGGGGCTTCTGTCCTGTGCGCTGTCGGCCCTTGACGTGTCACAGTACCCCTTCTGGACAATGTGAAAGCAGAGCTGACAATATTAAAGCCACCACCAACACGCCAAATCCTCAGAACCCTGGAGGAGTGAACCGTGTAGGCGGGTTTTCCTTCTGCCTGCCTACTCTCGTGAAGCACCTGAGAGGCCTGTTGGAAAATGACAGCACCTGGACACATTAAGCGAGAGACAGCTGTTCGGAAGTAAAGCGAGCGCTCAGCTTGGCGGCCATCTTAGGGCGGCCATCTTAGGGCGGCCATCTTAGGGCGGCAGATGCGACCTCGTATGGCCGTGGAGGAGCGCTAATGCAGGGAGTACAGACCGGTGGGGTACACACCCAAGATCCCGACACCCAGTATGCGCAGATTGAGGAAGAGATCCGCTCGGTTACGCGGTGCGCGAGCAGCCGTGCATATTTCCTCAGGCTGGACAACGCTACGCACACAGACCAGAAGCCTCTGATCTCCTTGCTAGACTCTCTCTCTCTCCCCACTTGACGATTTACATAATGGAACAGTCAGATTCGGGTCGGGTATGATGAGATGATCGGGCTGAGGATGATGAGATGATCAAGTGTAGAAAAATCACCCAGGGAAATAACTGGTGGCAGTTGATGGGTTGTCATGCTCTCCAGCTGGACCAGTAAGTGCTCACTGGAAAGTGATGGTGAAGCCTGCGTTGATGATTGATGAAAACTGTATTACAGACATGCAAAACAGATAGAACCACAGGATGATAGTGTACACGGAGGCTGGCCAGGGCTCAGGAAGAGCCCCAGAGAAGCTCCTGTCATACTGGTCAAACAGAACAGATATACACACCAAAGACAAAACTAATCCTTTGCATGGAAAGACGACTGAATAAATCCACCACGGAGCTGGGGGCGTGGTAGGGTCCATCGCTGGGGCCCGTAGGCCATGCGGTGACCTGGGGTACGGAGACATCAGAGCGCTGGAGGAATGGTGCGATGTTTGCTGCCTGTGTTGTCGTGAGTTCCCCTCACAACACCTTCCCCGCAGGAGCCTGGGGTCTTTCAGCAGGTAGACGTCTTTCAGCAGGTGAGGGCCACTACATCGACGTACTCAATTACCTCTCCAGACAAGTTGAAGTAGGCGATATACCAACTTTCACAACTGCTACCACTGTGGAGAGGTTGAAGTCATCTTTGCTATAACAGTACTGTTCGCGTTTAAAGAAAACTTACTGCGGTGAAGACGTGTATTGTTCTGGTACCAGTTAGGGAAGATTTGCAAGAGCTACAGAAATATGTTAAATGGCTGACAGGGAGGAGGAGGATGTGGTGGGGGCATGCGAGAGCCCGAGGCAGAACTGGTCACTGGGCCATGATGGCATGCATCAGAAACATGGAGTGAGGGACCTATAGGAATAAAGGACATAGAGTTCACCATGCATCTTGTTCCTGCATTTCAATGTTCACAACAGAACATTATGCAAAAAAATGGATCATTATTTGGCACTTAAGCTTTTTAAAGTGCATGCGTGTTGGGTCGTTTTTTGGCAGGCAGGAGAGTATATTATAACTGCTTCTGTCTGCTCAGGCACAGTGTTTAATGCAAATTGACATGTAGTGAATGAACCTGCAGAACCACGTGTTTTATGGATTCTGTTGCTTGCACAAATCCTCACAACCGTGGAGTTGAATCCATAATCGCTAGCACGAATCAATACATCTCTGTACTTCACACATCTGAGGCGCTATAATAAAGCAGATTTAGAGATCTAAGGTCGAGTCTTATGAAGTGTGACCTCGTGAAATGTTTCACTCTAAGAAGTCACATTGGTCTTCCACCCCCTCCTGTCCCTCACTGAGCGTCCTCCGTGAAGTGACTCAGACTTCCGGAATGTTCTCTTCCCCCGTTTCAGCTGAGACTGCTGCTTATCCGCCCGGCGCTGAGAATTATGGAGCAGAAAGCCCCCACTGTGTCACACTGATAAAGCTTGGAGGACCGCATTTCCCAGCAGGCTCCAGGGCTTATCTGTGTGGCCAGTTTGGAGTGATGACCCACAATGCCATGCTCTGAGGAGCAGAACGGGCCCTGGAGCCTGTCACCGGTGTAGCTTTCTACAGCTCCTGTGTCCAGACCCAGAAGCACGAGGTTTATATTAAAGGTGTCTAGTTTGAGGTGGTGTGGAAATTCTTTTACATGCAGTTATTGAATAGAGACTCCCTGTAGGTGTCTAGTTAGAGTAAACAACCCAATTGTGCTAGCTATTATCTGATCCTCAAGCCTCTTATCGCCGGTCATGCTTCAGAGTGCCTTCAGTCCAGCTGTGGCAGTGACAAACCTAAACCCTGCCCACAGTCCCGCCGTTGATCTTGTGTGAACATGCAACAGCTTGCCTCCATCCACTAGCGTGTCAACGCTAATGCTGCACCGTACGCAGTCCGCCGCACGAATAACATCCTGTCAGCAGGGACTCCATGGTCAGAAAGTGTCCAGTGATTAATGGTGTCGAGGGCAACAGGGGAGTTATTCATGTCGGGGGATGGACTACAGTATTACACCAACACTTGTGTGTAGCTCCAGAAAAGGTTGAACTAATTAAGTGGAGGATGTTGGCACAGGCTCAGTGTTTGTAATAATGTGATTGTTGAATATACACATATGCTAATATAAATGTGAAATATCGTATTTAAAAATCTAACTCTGATTTTAGACTAACAAAAAAATGTACCTCACTATTATGTGTATTATACCCTGCAGTGTCAGTAAAAATATATTTGACAGTCTCTGTTTTATTTTACCAAAGACTTGGCTAGATATCCCATTTCACCATTAGTGTCCATCAACCCCATGTGTGTGTGTGTGTGTGTGTGTGTGTGTGTATGCATCCGCGTGTGTGTGGGTGACTGCATATGTGTGTGCGCACACGCGCACGTGTGTGTGTGTGTGTGTGTGTGTGTGTGTGTGTGGGTGTGACAGATCTATCCTCATGAAAGTTGACGATGGTTTTGTTGTTCTGGTGTTTCTCAACAACACCCCCACGAGAACAGCAGCAGCCCAGCGACTGTACGCACAAGGGAACAGGCCTACACACACAGACACACACACACACATTATTTTATAATAATTTCTTTATTTTCACATCTTGCAAAATTGTTTATTTGTTATCTTCTATTAATATTCATATCAGCATACAACTTTTTGTGCTTCTTGTTCTTAGACATACAGATTTATGTCTACATAATAATAATAATTATTATTATTTAACATTGTCAGTATGGGAGCTTCATATTGGTGCTTTGACAGTTTTGTGCCTCATACACTCATGCCAATAAAGATATCTTGAACTGAACTAAAGTGATTCCATGTGAAGTGAGAGACAGGAGAAGAGGGTGAGACAGGAGGAGAGGGTGAGACAGATCGGTCCACTTTTTCACAGGAGTGCAGTTCAGGCGTTGGCGTCTGATTGGGGGGGGGGGGGGGGGGGGGGAGTTAAAAGACTCTTTTCATGCCAGTACAGAAGCTGCCTCTTTGAAGGCTGACTCCTGCGACCTCTCCAGCCACGGCTCACCACGGTCCCGCCTTTCACTCTAAACGGTGCTACGTGCCGATTCGCAGCTTGGTGCCGATTCACGGCCAAGTGCTCTCCTCCACCCAGACAGCGTGGACGGACCCCGCCGTCGTGCCGATTACCCCTCGCCGGCCTTGACAAGGAGACGCGCGTCTGATTGCCGATGCTTGAAACCTCTTCGCTTTGCCGCCTCGAGGCCCCTGAGGGTGACGTTCCCTGGCAGCCTCTGTTGCCTCTCCCGGCAATCTGGGTGTAAACGTGTCTCCTAAACCGTGCGGCGCGCCGTCTGCCGCACGTTCCCCACGGGCGCTGGCTCATAATCAGCTGGGCCCGGCACTCGACAGCGCACACTTTGTGTTCTGTCAGTGTAGACAGAGCTGCTACATGCAAGCACGTCTATACAACTCTCAGCTGATAATTGGATGGTGCCAACGCCACCAACGTTGCTGTGTGCGTGCATATGTGTGTGTGTGTGTGTGTGTGTGTGTGTGTGTGTGTGTGTGTGTGTGTGTGTGTGAGAGAGAGAGAGAGAGAGAGAGTTCATAATTGTAAATATCCTATTTGTATTGCCGCCTGCTGTTATT
>NC_135230.1:12023674-12083674 GCF_052324685.1 Brachyhypopomus gauderio | reverse complement strand
TCGTGGAGGATATATTATCCAGAACCGAGCCGCCGGGCGCGCCGTAGACGAACCGGCGGAAGATGACAACAACGAAAGCCAAGGCTGGGACGAACAATGAGTGCGGTCCTTACCGGGAGAGTACCGGGACGGGCGTTGGCAGCCCCGCGGTGTCCGCCGCGGCCGCGTCGGTAAACAGTAGGATTTACTCCCTGGATGATTTCGAGACGGTCGCCACCGTCGGTGAGTTGGTTTTCATAACCGCTTGAGTTGAATAATTAAACTTTATCCCCCACCGCAGCCTTGTTTTGCAGTACAAGCGTGTGGTGTGGGTCACGGTTCGGTTATTTTACCGAAAGGGGTAGACGGGACGTTTCACACGGTTCTGTAACCTGACCTTTCTCGGCTGGATGTGGCTGCAGTGACCCGGGGGCCCAGTACGCCCGTATTGGGGCGCACCTGTGCTCGCCTTCCGCTAGCCAGCCTCCAACGCTGGGCTATAATTTTTCAGCTTTCTTTTTTAAAAATTGCTTTCCTCTTTTACTAAAAATACATTCTTAATATATGGACGCGTTTTCTAATGTGTAGTTCACACAAACCATTTTAATTTGGGGGGCAGTTAGACCCCCGTGTTCTAAACTTCGGAGTCTTGTGTGTAGTCTCTGTAATGGTTTGTGTAATGTGCCCTTTAGAGATTTCCTTCCTGTAACAGCTCAAACACCTTTTAATTAGTTATATCAGACACCTTCACTGTCAGTGGTGTTAGAAAAGGCTATATTAGGAGTCTCTTTGGGGGTGTGTGTGTGTGTGTGTGTGTGTGTGTGTGTGTGTGTGTTGGGGGGGGCACAGTAACACAAGGCATGTTTGGCAGGGACCAAAAAACTGAGAGGTTAGTCCTGAAATGGTAGCGTTTTTCATCTGACCGACTAAGTTTCTCAAACCTCCCTTATTACTAATTATAAATCACGTGCTTGTGTTGACTGTAAGATTCCTGACGTCCTTATCACAGACACAACCAGCATGTCTTTGGAAAGCAACTGTGGGGACAGATTAATAGTTTCAATCCTAAATTAAATCTGTGGTGCTTCTGCGGAGGCCTGGCGGTATTCCATGATACACTATAACGTGCTGACTAAAACTACTGTGACCAGGCCTGCTGACTGACACAATAGCTCACATATCTAGACGCATCGTCCGGTGAGCGTGCACGTGAGGGGGCATCGTCCGGTGAGCGTGCACGTGAGGGGGCATCGTCCGGTGAGCGTGCACGTGAGGGGGCATCGTCCGGTGAGCGTGCACGTGAGGGGGCATCGTCCGGTGAGCGTGCACGTGAGGGGGCGGAAGCGGGCACTGTCGTCTGCTTCTCTGGCCTCTGCTGTCTGAATGAAAAGACGCCTCCTTCCCCGAGGAGCCTTCAGTACTAGAAGGGGAACACGTTAGGGCTGAGTAAGAGCCAGGTCATCTTAGGACACACACACACACACACACACACACGTACACACACAAACCAGCGCTACCTTTTCTTGTATTCAGCTACGAGTACTGTCATGTTGGATTCATTTTCACATTGGCTGTTGTTGGCTGACAACATAGTCGGGATGACACTATATTGTGACCTTGCTGGTCGGTAATATCGGGATGACACTATATTGTGACCTTGCTGGTCGGTAATATCGGGATGACACTATATTGTGACCTTGCTGGTCGGTAATATCGGGATGACACTATATTGTGACCTTGCTGGTCGGTAATATCGGGATGACACTATATTGTGACCTTGCTGGTCGGTAATATCGGGATGACACTATATTGTGACCTTGCTGGTCGGTAATATCGGGATGACACTATATTGTGACCTTGCTGGTCGGTAATATCGGGATGACACTATATTGTGACCTTGCTGGTCGGTAATATCGGGATGACACTATATTGTGACCTTGCTGGTCGGTAATATCGGGATGACACTATATTGTGACCTTGCTGGTCGGTAATATCGGGATGACACTATATTGTGACCTTGCTGGTCGGTAATATCGGGATGACACTATATTGTGACCTTGCTGGTTGGTAATATCGGGATGACACTATATTGTGACCTTGCTGGTCGGTAATATCGGGATGACACTATATTGTGACCTTGCTGGTCGGTAATATCGGGATGACACTATATTGTGACCTTGCTGGTCGGTAATATCGGGATGACACTATATTGTGACCTTGCTGGTCGGTAATATCGGGATGACACTATATTGTGACCTTGATGGTCGGTAATATCGGGATGACACTATATTGTGACCTTGCTGGTCTGTAATATCGGGCTTCATTTGGTATTGATTATATCTCACATGTCTGTTCCTCTTCCATTAGGGATTTTTATAAAGGACATTAACTGGTAGTTTCCTAAAAGACATTGGCTGATGTTTGGTGCAGAGTTTAAATGGCGAATTATATTCTATGGTCATAAACAAAGTCTATCACTTGTCTGTAAACATTCATTTCACATTCATGCATTCATCACTTCATGTTGAGTGAGTACAGTTGATTGAATAGACTCAGAATAGGTAATGAACCGTTTGGTTTTAGTCCTTTCAACCAGTACATTTACTTTTGTCCCTAAACAAAAAATCAGACAAGGTGATAAAAAAAAAATCACTTGGCCCCGACGTAATTTGACAACATGTAAAGTTAACAAGAACTAAATAAACACAATGCATATTCAAATTCAAGAAGAAAGTTCATTTAGTTATTTCATGCAATTAGTATTACTTCCACAGTGGCATTTTGTGGTTTTTTGTCTTTTAGATCATTATATTGCAGTGGACATTTCAAGTCTTGACTCTTGATTACTGTAGCTGTTTTCATTCCCAGAATTCAGCACATGCTGCTGATCCCTACATAATGGACGCGTCCGCCAGCTTATACCAAACTGCTTACACACATTTCTTTTAACAAAGATAATCTCCTGTCCATCTATAAAATAATGGATCTCTGTAGGGCATAAAGCTTATTTCCTTTCCTTTTCTTTCTTTCGTTCTTTCTTTTCCTTTTTCTTTAAAAAAAAAAAAAGAATGCATAAAAAAATGCAACTCTCACCACTCAGGAAAAAGACCTCCAGTTGAACCGTGGCCGGATGGAAAGCATATAGCATTAGGACCAGCATAAAAAATCCAATTTGCTGAGCGTTTGGTCGGATGCTAGGATTTACAGCCTGTGACGAATCACTTAAAGCTCTCGTCTGAATGCTCTTATTACAGAGTTGACATTAAAATGATTAGGAAATGGCTCATTGTCGTGAATCAGCGATATCTATGACTCCCTCGAGTTTTGGCTTGACACCGAGTTATGGTACTGAAACCGGGCAGTGGTGAACGTCCACGCTCTGGTCTAGAGTTTAAGGACAGATGTGATGACCTTCTCTGGAAGTCATGAGGCGCTCAAGAGCCACTCTTGCGTTTAGCGATGGATCAGGTCAAAATTTTACCGTCCCTCATGGATGATCCTCTCGTTTCATGGAGACTGATTCTAAATTATCTTAAATGACGGTTAAGCAGCTTTCGCAGGAGTTTAATAGAAGAAATGATTGAGTGTTTCTGTAGTCACTGTGGCATCAACGGGGTGTATTTTGGGTCTGTACTGGGCCTAACTAGGAAAGCAGTCGGCCAAATATCCTCCAGTATAAATCCCACGTGATGAATGTTTCTCACGTGGCCTGGATATCCACCCACCCCAATCAATTACCAGAAAAGCGCCATTCTACAAGTGCAGGCAAAGCCAGAGTATGAGTGTGCGATTTAGCGAAATTATCTGCATTTATGCTGTTTCGAGACCTCTTTATGTTCTCAGGGTTTGCTTTAGCTCTGGCGTGAGTTCGTTAAGGGCATGGCCTTTTGGAGAAAGGTGTTGTGGTGACTTATGTAAAACCTGTTTTGTTTCTTTTTGCATTACTGTTTGTTGTATGAAGGCCAAGCTGACCGTGGATCTGTAAAAAAAATATATATATACAAATAAACGAAATGACAACAACAAAATAGACCCCGAAGTCATGTCACATGCCTGAAATGATATCAGGAGCTCACCCCTGCACATAATCTCCTAAGGTCACGTTGTTGATGATTTTAGTTGCACATGGCCTTTGCATGGTTAAGGCGTTTCTCCTTCCAGTTACATCTGAGGAATGTTCGCTTTCAGAATGCTAAAGTACAGATGCCATCCATTCAGTACGTGTGCGCCATGCAGAGGCTGTCATTGTTTTTGCCCCTTGTCGCTTGCTTTCCCATCTGCAAATGGGATCACCTGTTCATCAGCATCGTGGCCGGCCGCCTTTTCCATCGTCACGCATTGCAAAATATTGTGCATTATTTCAAATGTGTTTCAGTGCGTCTTGGGTGTGTCACGACAAGTTTAGTTCAGAATTCAATTAGAGATTCTGTCTGAGGGCGAAACTGGATAGCGAATCAGTCTGAGGCTGCCAAAACAAAATGACAAGCTGACGAACACCACGAATTTCCAAACTTTAGATGTTCATCACAGAGTTCTCCATCACCATTGTGTGAATCCGGCAGCCAGGAGGGGAAAACCTTACAGACTTTCCCAGCCGACCGTTTGTTTGTGTCATCGAGCAGGCAAGTTGAAGCGTGTCTCTCTGAGTCCTCTTTTGTCCTGCTTGTGCACGCTTCCCGAGTTCCTCGTGGTCCGTGTTGCCACACCCGACGTCGCTGCCATCGGTTCCACGTGGCCGCAGACGACGACACGCCCGACTATGACTGCGTCTGTTCTGATCAAGCACCTAGCTCATCGGAGCGTACCTCCGCCCCAGGAAGTGTCAGCTGGCGTGTCGCTCCAGCCAGTGATGAGGTCATGCTTAATCACTCTCCAGTAATTCCTCTTGACTGACACACAAGAGTTGCTTTGTTGCTAGTGGCACTTGTCGTATGTAGCTGTAGATACACATTGTTAGGCGAAGTTTTGAAAACACTAGCAATCCATTTCAGTTTTTTCACAAGGGTCATCGTGTTCCTTTATGGCAGACAGTACGAACATAGCTTTAAAATAATATTTGGGTTACATCACACTTTGTTGTCAACTGTATTTCCTGAGGGGGGGAAACAAACCTTCAGCTCTCAGAAGAGATGATATGTTGCAATAACAATATTGCAGCTCACTTCAGTGGAGCCACTGATTGTGTAGCTCATACATTATTCACTTCACGCCATTGCCAAGTTCAACTGTACTCAGATGAATTTGATAAGTGTCCATTTGTTACTGTTGTTTGCTTACTGATACATAAGGATTGTGTGATAAAGGCTAACTAATATGGTGTGAGATAAGCACACTGTGTGTGAGCAAAGCCCCAGGAAGTCCTCTGGTTGGTGTATATTTTGGTCGTAGTTACAGGACGGCGTCCCTACACGCCAGTCCAGGGCATCGCCGCTGATGGTGCGGGTGGAGCTCTCGGCGAGGCTCTGCGTTTCCTCCACGACACCCTCGGGAGGCTCGGTTCCAGTCTCGGTGTGCTGATCAGAGTGGCGCTCGCCTCTCTAGTGGGACCACTCCCTGGCGTGGGCACGTGTTTGAACAGGAGAGCGAGTGATGTTCTCCACACCGAACATAAAAGTAAAACTATACCTATGGCAAAGGCGGCGTTGAAAAGTGATTGAAATTAAAGCTAATGGGGCTTCTTGTTAACGATGTTGGCGCTGTTTGATGTCATGCTAAGCAGCACTGACGGCCTGCGCTCACAGTTTGCGTGTGATATCGTAACGGAACCTGTAGCCGTGCTCGCACTAAACAACCAGGGGTGGGGGGGGGGGGGGGGGGGGGTAGTTCTACAAGCGATCCTATGTCTTGTCAAGTGAGGAATGTGAAAAATAGCAAAAAGACAAACAATATCAAGCCACTCTCTTTTTTATTCTCCAGCCTAAGCACTACACTTATGTTGTACTCACATCTGGCAGATAATTGAAATCAAAGATGGACCCATGGCTCCTTAATGGCTCCCTATTTGACATGTAGTGCACTTTGCAGTGGCTTTTACATCCTGTGTAGGGCACTGTATGACAAATAGGAAGCCATTTTGGATTCATCAGAAGCCCGTTGAGTGCTCTCATTACTGGCTCTGTTATTCATCGGCTCTCTGTGGTTTCAGGCCGTTACTAATGCCTGAAGTGTTGACTTGTGTGGGGTTTGTGGCTGTTGGCTAATGGTTCAGCATGTCGCATGGATTTATTTTTGATTTTGGGCATGGTTTTTTCGACCTCTGACACTGAGGTTTTACACTGTATATAAGATAATGTGTGCTGTCAAATGATGTCCCTGGTAAGAATGTTATTGGGGATTCAAAGACCCGGTGTTTGATAGGTCACCTTTTCAGACTGTTAATGGGATAGGGGAGTCTTAAGACCACCCCTGTAATTGCAGCTCTAATCTCCCCCTGCCACCTTTGACAGGTACGGGCACATTTGGCCGGGTTTTCCTGGTCAAGGACAAGAAAACGAGGGGCTTCTTCGCCCTGAAAGCCATGAAGATCCCCGATGTAATCCGATTAAAGCAGGAGCAGCACGTCCACAATGAGAAGGAGGTGCTGACGGAGGTGAACCACCCCTTCCTCATCAGACTGTGAGTGGGATCTTCCCTCGACTGGCAACCGCAGCACAAACATATCCTCATTAAGATTTCAAACAGACGGCAGAAACTGCAGGAAATCGCCTGCATCGGAAATTAAATTTGCCCAAGATCTGAAGGGTGTTTTTGGCTGTAATCTAACTGTATTAAAACATTTCATCATCATAGCCCATTGATTTTCTGCAGGTAATGACGTGCCATGTGGTATATGTGAGTTATGGACTAGCTCCCACATTGTTATTAAATAAATTGGCCAGTTGGTGCAGAAAAGATTGCCTGCTGGCCAAACAGATTTGATTCAGTGTTGTTAATTGATCCAGCTCTGGTTGACACTTTAATTATGAGGCTTGGAGCCAGTTAACCAATCCACTCCTTGAAATCACCTTGAAAGTCAGTTATGCTAATGACATATTTTGTTTTTGTTTGTAGTTTTTACATTTTCACCCATCGAAATTGCATTGATGACCAAAATCCCTTGAACATTTAGGATAGAAATTATTTTATACATTTTATGTTCTATTGTGAAGAGAGCCTTCAAGATTAAGACTTGAGACATTTTTAGACTTGCTGCTTGCGAAAGCTGCAGGACAAAGATCTCTCTCCATTAATACAGTCCCACTTATTCACATTTATCAATAAAGTCCAGGATGTGCAGATTACTCAAATTCACCTATCGATCCATGTCTCAGCGCGCTAATACGGGCAGGCAGAATGACTCAGATGAGCCTCAGCTGCTGTCTTCAGAGTTATTGACTTCACCGCCGTGTGTGTGTGTGTGTGTGTGTGTGTGTGTGTGTGCGCACATGTGCGTAGCCAGTTTTAACTGACAGAAAGGTACAAATTTGATATTTGCAAATGTAAGTAAATTGGACTGAAATCATTAAATAAGGACCCTAAATTGGATTAAAGTCTATTGATGCGCCCATGAAATCCAGAATAACCCAGTGGGTTTTCTCGCCCGCCGGGCCAGGTTCTGGACGCACCACGACGAGTGCCTGCTCTACATGCTGATGGACTACGTACCGGGCGGCGAGCTGTTCAGCTACCTGCGCTCCCGCGGCCGGTTCAGCAACACCACGGGCCTCTTCTACTCGGCGGAGATCGTGTGCGCCATCGAGTACCTGCACTCCAAGGAGATCGTCTACAGGGACCTGAAGCCGGAGAACATCCTGCTGGACGGGGAGGGGCACATCCGCCTCACCGACTTCGGCTTCGCCAAGAAGCTGTCGGACCGGTGAGCGCCCTCTCCTGGGTGGGGGGAGTACTGCACCACACGGTTCAGCTCCTGTGGCCTAACGCTGGCTCTCCTCTGGGTCCATCTACCTCGCTTGGCTCTGAAGACTCCTTAAGACCTTAATTAGCTAGAACAGATATGTTAACACTGGAGCTTAACACGGCAGGATGGTTGGTCACCAGGATGTCCTACTGATGTTTGTGTGTGTGTTTGTGTTTGCGTGGTATATTTTCTTAGAGTACATGAACCATTTGGGCATAGCTTGGTTGTTTTTTTTTTTTTTTCCTTTAAGGAATGTTTTTCTGTATTGTTATTCCACCCATTAGAGGGTCTCCAGCTCCATCGTCCTGCTGAGGAAAATTACACAATGATAATAAATTGGCACAAAGTGCTGAGAACCATAGTGGCGAAAGCCCATAGGTCCCCCACTGCCCATAGGTCCCCCACTGCCCATAGGTCCCCCACTGCCCATAGGTCCCACACAGCCTCCTGCTTCCATCAGTAGACGTCCTTATTAGCAGAAGACAAATTGGCTTTCCCTGCAATTGAGCATACAGACATGTGTGTAAGATGGTGTGTGTTTTGGAGGGGGAGGGGCTATGTGGTACGAGGCCGTCCAGTTGAATAAGCAGCTGACTCCGCCCACGCAGACTCCGCCCTCGCTGCATCCATCAGCTCCAAGTTATTTTACTGTCAACAAGAGGCGCTCGCACCAATTCCGGAGTAACCTTGGCGAAATTGAAAATCCCAAAAGGAACGGCCTGTTAATATCACGTGTGTGTGTGTGTGTGTGTGTGTGTGTGTGTGTGCGCGCGCGCACAGTGCACAGTACTGCAGAATTGGCCCCGGTGACATGTAAATGTAATGTAGAGCGATTATGGGTGGGGTGTAGGAGGGGTCGTTATTGAGTGTGGCTCTCTGATGTACAACTCCCGCTTATATGAATGGAAAGCAATAAAAAAATGTTTTAAAAAGGTGCCACTGTGCCCGGCGGAGAAGACGACGGCCCCTGTAAGTTCACAGCTGCACAGTGTGGGCTGACGGGAGGGGGGGTTGGGAGATCGCCAGGGCGCTGTAGTGTGGCCACACTGCCATCTGATGGCACTCGCACGTCATTGCAGCTCGCTGCCTTGTGCTGTTCTGTGGACGGTTTGGCTATGTCTCCTCTAAGGGCGATGGGTCGGGTTCACGCACGTCCCACTGGTCCCAGGTCAGTGGTAAAGGCGACGTCCGCCTTTTCTCTCTCTGCCGAGTTCCCTGCTGCTTCTCACGCATGGGGGTGAGACTCGTGGAGGCGGAGCCTGTTGTGGAAATGAAAGCCAGTTTCTCGGTCTCCATGGGTGACGGTGTGGTGGGGGGGTCGTCGTCATCTCTCCAGCTGTCGAGGACACTTGGGGAAAAAAAGCGCTCTCGCTCGTCCTTGTGAGCTGGTTCACAGACACAGGTGTGGCACATCAGACCTGCACAGCAAGGCCTTCTGGGTAAAGATGCTGCAGAGAGCTCGTGCATCTTCCATGTTTACCCTCTTCAACAGTTCAAGTTCTCCTTTTCCTTGGTCCAAAGATGTGTGTGTGTGTGTGTGTGTGTGTGTGTGTGTGTGTGTGTGTGTGTGTGTGTGTGTGTGTGTGTGTGTGTGTGTCCAAGGGAGCGGCGCCAAACCGTTCCCGGCAACCATCCCTTCACATTGCTGAATTACTGTCTCCAAGGCAACTAATCAGGATCTCTGCTGAGTAGAGTCTGCACGCTGGTTCCCTGCACCTTGACGTCTGTGGCCACGGGCCGGCCAAGAGAACCAGACAGAGCCAGCAGGACACCGGGGGCGTCCCGCAAACCCCTGCCCCAGTCCCGCACAGCAGCCCCGTTAGCTGTAACCCCTCAGCTCTGGTCCGTACTGGTTTGGGCTAAGGGGAGTGTTTAGACGGAGGCTCAGATCACGTCCACCCGGCTTAAACACTACTAGGCCGAACACTCAGTCTCCCGTGGGCCAGTAAAACCAGTTTCACTACGAGGCCGGACACTCAGTCTCCCGTAGGCCAGTAGGCATGCGCACTGGTTTTCCAGATGGCATTTTGCCGTGTTAAGGTGGACGCGTGGGGCCGGAGACGTTGGACTCCATCTGTAGTGTGAAGCCGCCTCACCCCGTCCGCAGAACCCTAGAGCTCCTGAGGAGAACCGCCTTGTAAATACCACCCAGTTCCCGGGCTGTGTTGCCCACTGTACTGCGTGCCGGTCCTTAACACGGCGTTAGTCGTGCTATCTCCCTGATATTAAAGATAACGCAGGGCATTAAATTATCGACATGTTCTTACTCTTGGGAGGTGACGTCTCCTCCACTGTCGGCCACACTGAGGGGAGATTGTGACGGGGCTTTTAGGGGAGGACTCGTGGCTGCAGAAAGGTGGTGGTGATGCTCAGGAGATTCTGATAGCAGTAGATAAAGGACGTGTGCACTTCAGCTCAGAGGAGTGATGTTCCCTCTGTGTGGGTGTGATTGAGAGGCATGTTTCCCCTGGCAGGTATGCATATGAAACTACCTAAATGCGTAGAGAGACATTATAGTTTTACTTCACTGTCTTCTATGGTTACATCTACCAATTTACCAAGATGTCGTCTGTCACACCGAAGGTGTTGGAATCAACCTTGCGTTAATCTCTTATTCCCACACACGCACTCTTACACTCACTCCGTAAGTGCTGGCTGTCTCACTTTCTCTCACACACTCATCCTCTCTCCCTCTCCAGGACGTGGACTCTCTGTGGCACTCCTGAGTACCTGGCCCCAGAGGTCATCCAGAGCAAAGGTCACGGCCAGGCAGTGGACTGGTGGGCTTTGGGCGTCCTCGTCTTCGAGATGCTCGCCGGGTAAGACATCAAACGCCGGGTGTCCGCGCACACACAGAAAATCAATCAAATTGTGGCGTTTTATTTATTTATTTTTAAACACACTTTAAATCCTTTCTTGTCCACCTGCTTTTTCATGTAACCTTCACATCAGCAGTAAAGGCAGGCCAGAGTTGTACTGAGTGGGCTGAAACACTAGAGGGCACTAGACGGCAGCACTCGCATGGATTAGGTCGAACTGCAATTCATTTGAGATGAGTATGCTCTTTGGGGCTTATGGAAAGCAATACAAACATTTCCCCCCCAAAGTCCTCTGTACGAGGTTATTTTTAGGCCTGAAAAAATAAAATGTTGCTAGTATAACTTCTGGTGTTGGTGCACCAGATTCAACTGCCCACAGGGGGCGCTCTCCCCTCCCAAAGCCCACACTGGACCCTGCGTTCCCCATGCGGTGCTTTAACGCCCGACTGTTCAACTGCTCAACCCTGCGCTGCTGCTGTAGCCTCAGGACAAGCCTCTTACACCGTCACCATGACGAATGACCCGAGCGCCATCCCATAATTCAAAGGAACTACACCGTTCCTGGCTTTGCATTCGCTTGTTCAGGAAATATGGTGCATCATCCAAATATGAATGGCTCACACTAGTCACCTGTGTTCTTTCCTGAAAGCCTGTTCAGCAAATCATTCTGGATCTAATCTGTCCCGTGGCTTTAGACAAACCCCCCCTCCGTGCTGTTTAAACGCACTGTCAGTGTCGTGAAGTTCAGAGCAGACGGCTGAGAGACCTGACGTTTCTCCTGCAGTCGCTGCTGAGCGAGGGACTTTGTGAGTAGTCCGGTCTGAAGTTAGCGTCATGTGTTCGGGGTGTGTGTGTGTGTGTGTGTGTGTGTGTGTGTGTGTGTGTGTGTGCACGGCAGCAGGCTGGGCTCCTCCCGTGTGGACCTGTGTGTGTGTCGCTGCCTTCACCTGCCCTCTTTGTGCTCAGAGTTCACCACACGGTTTCTCACAGAGTGCTGCAGCGTGGAAAAACTGAACCCCCTCCTCTACACGCCACTCCTTTAGAAGCAGTCCCCCAAAGGGAGGGGGGACGGGGGAGGGAGACAGGGGGACAGGGGAGGGAGACAGGGGGACGGGAGGGAGGGGAAGAGAAGAGGGGGAGAGAGGAGGGAGAAGAGGGGGAGAGGGGAGGGAGAAGAGGGGGAGAGGGGAGGGGAAGAGAAGAGGGGGAGAGGGGAGGGAGAAGAGGGGGAGAGGGGAGGGGAAGAGAAGAGGGGGAGAGGGGAGGGAGAAGAGGGGGAGAGCCACTCTTGGATCATCGACTTTTTTACTCCTCTTTTAGAGACACACACACACACACACACTCTCCTGGTTACACACAGATGTGTTATGCCTCCTTCATGCTTGTGCGTCCAGTCGATCTCTCGGGTCACATCACTGGTCCCCCACGGCGCCCCAGTCGGGCTGATCATGTACAGGTGCCTCCTGTGGACCACTGCGTCAGAAATGCGTGTTGTGAAGGTGCAGTTAAACGAATGTGGAGGTTTGCATGTGCGCGCGTGTGTGCATATGCATGCGCCCGGGTCCGTGTGTGTGTGTGTGTGTGTGTGTCTTCCAGGTCAAAGCCATGAAGTGAGCTAACATAAGCCCCCTAACCGTAGGTTCTCAAGGCCATCACTTCCTCTTTGATCCTGAAGGAAACGGCAGTCTTCAATGCAAGGCTTCACTGTGTTGCCCTTTGACCTCTGACCCAACTCCAGGGTCTCCAGCCCCACCCCCGAGTGCGACTCCCAGCCGGTGTTTGTTTTAGGTCCTGTCTGACTGTCCGACACTCGGGACCCAAAGAGGAGTGCGATGGTCAAAATGACCAGTCGGTGTCCTTGAGCTGGTCTTTTCTTGGTGCTAATAGCTTAGATGCTGTACTACAGTCTTACAGCCACGCTAAGTGCTTCCACCTGCAGGATTGGCCTGCGTCAGCCGTCACGGTGCCTGAAGTCAGCGATTCGTCTGATTTATTGCACCCTTATGGAGGTGTAATAGCACGACATGTTGCTAAAGTGTGAGGTTCTCCCATGCCTGAAGGACTGTGGGCTGTGAGGGCTGTTTGGATTTTTCCCATAGTCCTTTTCACTGGTTTTCTGTCTCTCTTCATGCTCTCTGGAGATTAGATGACACCTGTGGACTTGCATAAGGAGTTTTCAGCTGCATAGCTGTAATCATTTACTTTGTCCCTATATCTCTCTCTCTTTCTCGCTCTGTGTGTGTGTGTCTGTCTTCCACCGTTTCTCTGCATCCTCAGCAGACTACTGCTAAATCCATTACTGTACCTGGCCTGGTTGTCCTCATACAAATACAAAGGCCCTTGCAGTGGGCTGAATGCTACAGAATGCTGATCTGTGATCAGTTTTGCTATTTCTTCTGTAGTGATGTGCAGAATTAAATCTGAGGAAGCTAATTCAGAAGCTCGTAAAGGCTATTTGAAGTGTGTAATAGGAAGCTGAGGGTTTTTTTTTCCCAACTAATGTGCAAGAATTAAGCCCCGCCCATTAAGTGTTTTCATGGTCAACAGGCTGTATAGAATACGGCATGGTGGAGGTTCCTGACAGCCAGTGGGACAGCCATACCAAACCCTTATTTACTTTCAAAAACAACTCCTTATTTCATAAGTTAACTTTTTTTTTTTTTTTAAATATGCCAGCCTCTTTGATGACTGAGAGAGAATTTGTGTGGGGTTTGATTGTCAAGTACACTGGTATAGGAGTGTGGCATTTGTGATGTACACTGGGATAGGAGGGTGCGGTTTGTAAAGAGGGGTGGTTTGTAAGCAGGGCTTTTAGTAGGGCAATGCGGTGTAGTACTGGACTGGGTGATAATGTAAATGCAAGCTAACAGGGTAATGGCTTCCACAGCCTTCACTGGAACACACATTCATAAGGGCTCGGTCCTCTGAGCTCCTGCACAGTCACACTCTCCCAAGTCCTTCATTCACTCTGCAACTCTGACACCTATAAATTCAGGCCAGGACATGGAGAACATGTTTTTTTATACAACCGGGCAAATACTGCAGGATTTTCACTGTACACATACTGCATTGTATATACTGATCTGCTGACTGTATGAATCTGGATTGTAATATGACGAATATTATAGTACGTACGTTGATGTGCATTCAAACCGCTGGTTCTTCTGTTTGCTGTAGCATCCCAGCCAAATCCAGGTGTTCCTTAGAATTGGAAGAGGCGATTTGTATCTGAGCAACAGGATACACACAGCCTGCTCCATCTCCCCATGTAGTGCAGTTTTTCTGAGGCCGGCAAACCTGCCTGAGAGGGGCCACATTATTCTTCTCTGAGATCTTTTCCTGGTCTTTTTCCCTTTGACAGAGTAATTGCTGTCTTTCTCAGTATCAGAAATAATAAATGATTATATTCAGAGCCTTGAGCATTTCCGATTCATTATGTGACCTAGCAATTTATCTTAACGAGCCTAAAGGATTTTTTGGCTACCCTATTAATAGTGATTATTAATAGTGATGTTTGCATTTACTATGCTAGATACCCACCATTTTTTGATGACAATCCGTTTGGCATCTATCAGAAGATCCTGGCAGGCAAGCTGGAGTTTCCACGACATCTGGATATCTATGTGAAGTAAGTTCAAACCGGACAACAACGTGACCGTCTGATTGCTTTGTTCACACATTCGCTGCTGAGAAAGCAGGCACCAAGTGACCCAGTCATGTTGAACTCCAGCGCCACGAACGTTCCCGCCCCTGCACAAATACACGCCCTCTTTCTGTTTCCCACCGTGTAACCATTGCGTACTGACGCACAGCCTCTCCAGACCGCCCATATCCGAACACTCCATCAGACTGTACATCAGACCGTTCACAACACTTATTGTAGAAGCCAAGGAAATGCTACCAGATTTCCATTATCAGCCAGCTTTGTGTACATTAAATCAGAAACGAAGCAGGAGGTCAAAGCCGACGAGGCAGGTTATAGGTTTGTCTTTGACAGAACACAGCGCCTCTTCTTGGGCTAGTCCATTTATGCAGCGCCGCAGAAGCATGTGGTGTACGATGGGGGGGGGTGGTCCCCAACATGTGGGCTGATTGGCCAGGAGATCGCTGTTCAGGGACCCTGTAAGAACTTTAGGGCTGGGCTTTGGGTTATCATGTGGGATGGCAATTTCCCAGCATTAACCATTCTAAAATGGCACTTCCTTTAGCATTACCTCATGGTTTGCGATGGTTTCTGCAATACATCATTTGAACAGTGTGGGAGTCAGGCCTCGCGTGTTCCCACATCAGCACGCAGCAGACCCATCTGACGCCACTTCAAGTTCCAAAGATGGTTACGGACGTGCCTTTGACGGCCACGTTATCCGCCTTTCTGACTGCGAAAAGGAGGTCGGTCATCGAGCAGTCGAGGGCGATACGTCAACACCAACTCGAAGAGGGAGATAAGATGAGCTGTCCCTGCACCTGGCTTTGCTGACCACAGGAGACTTGTTAGCATCTGCAAAGCAGAGAGGAAACTGGGGTCATGGCCAAGACACTTACCCCTCCATCACCCCATTCACCCCTACCCCCCACATCTCTACCCCCCCTGCCTCCATGTGCAGCTTGCTTTAGCATGACAACATAATAACCAAAGGAAATATGAGAGTCCTCCACCTCGTTTTAAGTGGACCTAGGCTAGTCTGTAGCTTGCTGAGAACTGGACACTTTGTTACCCTTTGAGAATAATCTGTGTAAAATAGTGGAAGAACTTGCCCACCTTATGTTTTTATTATAGTGCATTGTGGTCTTTCCATTCAGGGATCTCATCAAGAAGTTGTTGGTGATTGACCGACAGAGAAGACTGGGTAACATGAAGGTAGGCGGCCGTTATTCTTTCATAGTCTCAGTCCACCTAAACCAGGCTCCATGTCCATAGCACGTCAACCACAGAGATGATCTCAGAAGATTCTGAGATCATGGCCCTCTTTGACCTGCTTCCGAACCAAACGCAGCAGCTTTAGTCTTGGACTGGTTGATTCCAAACCACCCATTTTTTTTTTTTTTCATGTACGTTTCCTACAACCAATTTTCCAAACCACAGTTAATAATTTAATGCACGTATTTCATGTACAACTAATTTTCCTACCACTGAATTTGTGAAGTGGTGCCTAACATGTCCAAGGCAAAAAAGTCAAAAGGTGGTGCAGGCTGATCGCCACGCCTTCGTCTCCTCCCAAATTGAGATGCTATGGAACAGAACGGGCTTGTGGTTTGGTACTTTAGGTAAAAGATCGTCGGTGGACAGAGGAGCGGAGGGTCTGAGGAGCCTCTCCGCATGCCCAGATGAGTAGCCTGAAACTGGGCAGCTCTCGCTGCTGCATCCACCCCTCGGCGGGACACGGCAGCCTGGAAATTGGCAGCCGATGGCATTGGGCTTTATGCAAATGCTCCCAGCTGGACTGTGCCAGCCGGTGACCTGAGTCTGATGGCAGCTGTGTTTCCAATGGACCTCTAATGCAGGATGTTTCGCACATTAGCATTAGGCGCGGTGGCCACAGCATGGCTGGTTGCTGTGTTTTTATTGTGGGTCACATGCTGCTGAGCTGATGTCATCTGTCCCTCGGAGCTCTTGAATGGATATGGCTGGGCACGGTTTTCATCATTTTCCATCGAGCTGCTCACCCTCAGACCCTGTGCACTTCAGCAATGAAGCATGTCAGAATGGGCTGGAAGGAGTTCTCAGCCAGAGCTTTGCCGTTCATTTATTTCTCTCCCCCCCCTCTCCTGGTAATCTCCTGGTTGGTAAACGGTATAATGGGAACGATTGTGCTGAAACGAGGGTGCTGAGAGTGAGCACCCGGGAACCCAGCTGTGTGTTTGCCTGCTGTCTCCACAGCGACAGCAGCCAGGCCTCTTTCACGGTCTCAATTCCACTGAAATGAAGGCCTTGCTTACTCCCATAATGCACCAGCTGCAAGGTCGCATGACGTTGAGGCCACCCAACTAAGATCCCTGCTTTTATTCTCGTCAAGTTACTCGAAACAACCGAGAAGTCTTGGATGCTCCTTGGTATTTAACTACATGCAGATTTTGCTTTGTCTGTGTCTCTTTTCCTTACTGGCTTCAGCTCAAACAGTAAAAAAAAGGTTGGAGGATTTTACATTTATCGACCAGTTTTACTCTCTGTCCAGGAACCCTGAGAAATTTAATGCCAGCAGCAACGTGGCAAAGTGCACATGTTTATGTAGTCATAATGCCATATAAAAGCAGACCTTCCAAAAAAAGAGACATACAGCAAAAAGATATATATTTCATGATTTATTCAAAAGAAAATTCTCTCCCCAAAAATCTGCCAAATGTAAAAGTGTGTGAGCTCTTTTAGTCAGTAGTTTGTGGCACCTCCATTTGCAGCCATTACTTCAACCAAACATCATCTGTAACCACAAAAGAGTGTCTCACATCTGTTTTTGGGGATTTTTGCCCACTCCTCCTTACAGAACTCCACCAGTTGAGAGAGGTTGGAGGGACATCTGGCTTGTACCGCCCGCTTCAGAACTTGCCACAGCATTTCTATGGGATTGAGGTCCTGACTTTGAATGGGCCCATCCAGAATGAAAATCTTTTCTTAGTAGCTTTGCTAGAATGCTTTGGGTCGTTGTCTTGTTGCATAATCCATTTCCATCCTAGCTTCAACTCCCTGACTGATGGCAGGAGATTCTGGTCAAGAATTTGTTGATGGACCTGATGGAATTGATGGTTCCCTGGACAATATGTAGTCATTCAGGTCCGGAGGCAGAACAGCTGGCCCAGACCTTCACTTTTCCACTACCATACTTCAGTGTTGGGAGGAGGTTCTTTTCTTTATTTGCGGTGTTGACATTTCTCCAAACATGGCGCCTGTGACTGCTGCCAAATCCATATTGGACTCATCTGTCCAGAGAATGGACTTCCAGAAAGCCTCTAGTTTGTCCAAGTGCTCGCTGGCAAAGTTTAAACGGGCAACTTTGTTTTTACTTGAAAGCAGAGGCTTCCTTCTAGTTACTCTCCCATGAATGCCATGTCTATTGATTTTTAGACATTTATCCGATATTCTTTGGAGGTGATGTATGGGTTGGCCTTAATTACCGGAATTATTATTTTTCTGGAACTTCTTGGTGTAAGTTTTGATGGCCGTCCACGTCTGGGCAGAGTTGCAGTGATGCTGAGTGCCCTCCATTTGTAAATTGTTTGTCTTCCTTATTTCCCAGGCTCATTTCAAGAAGGTTTATGGTTCTCGATGTGTTCTAGATTTTCGTAAAACCTTTGCTGCTTCTCTAAGTTTTGGTCTAGATTTTGGTGTCGTTGTTTCTTGGCAGAATGGAGCAGACGATGTGAAAAAGCACAGGTGGTTCAAGTATGTAGACTGGGAGGCAGTACCGAATAGAAGACTGAAGGTATATATAACTTTCCTATTATCTAATGTCAATTTTCATCTGTTTTAAAATTCAAATTTCCTTTTTGTGACATGGATGTTGGATTTGTCCAGTTATAATAGACCAGCCATCAGTCTTTGATCATTTATTTTATTATATGTGATAAGTGTCATCAAGTTTAGTTCCAAGATTTAACACAATGTATATCAGTTTGCAACCTAACTTGAAAGTACCAGATTGTCAAAACGAGTGTCTGTAGAAGCTGTTCACAGCCTGGTACTCGGATGCCAGGATACTGGCACAGATTTGCTGGTGCCGTCATGTTTCCAGAACTCTGCTGTTTCTGTGGTGCCAGAATCATGGAAAACCAATGTTAAGGTTTTTATAACGTGGTTGCTTTTAACACGCTTAATGGAATGCACTACTTTTTCTTGCCTTGCCCCCTCCACCTCAAAGCCACCCATAGTTCCCAAGGTGTCTCACGAAGGGGACACCTCCAACTTCGATGCCTACCCTGAGGATGAATGGAAGAAGGAGACTGCAGTGGCACCAAAGGACCTGGAGATTTTCAAGAACTTCTGACTCAACCTTTTGAATGGGAAATCAAAGGGCGAAAGACAGCAGCCACTGTTGGAGGAGACATCCCTTTACTCATTACTTAAAGGAGCCCTGTTGGAGGAGACATCCCTTTACTCATTCCTTAAAGGAGCCCTGTTGGAGCGACAAGGGTTGGAATCGCGTTTGCTATTGTTGCCTTCTCCAACATTAAATGAATAGAGGCGATGAACTTTGTTCCCTTTATTTGTGTTTCTCTGGGCCTACTTTTCTTATGCAAAGTAAGAGGGGAAAATGCTGCACGCACCAAATAAGACTCTTATTCTGAAATATTCTGAATATGTGCGCACATCTGCAATAAATCTTTTTTTTTCTTTGTGATTATTTTTGCTGGATCAGCAAAACATGGATTTATGTACCTCAAAATGTGGATTTACCTTTTTGCCCACGAGACTTTTAAGTCGTTGCTACGAAAATGAGGATGATGTTACATGCTCATAGCATAATGCAGTTTATTTATACATAAGCTAAGTGAACTTTACATTTTGCGGCATGGGATGTGTTGTGTTGTTGTGAAGTCGTGTAGTCATAGATGCTTCCACCGTCTCGAACGAACGGCCAGAGAACCCAAAGCGTTACATTCTGAAGCTCAAGGTCACTATAGATGTTAGTTTCTTCATTTTAGGTATGGTTTTATGGCTAATAACTAATTAAAGGTTTTATGGAACCACAAGTGTTGAGAGAGAATGAGAACTTTGTCCTGTACCAGGCCTTTGTACTAACTGTACCAGAAAGATTTGGGTCAGGATTGAAGATTTTGATATTCTGAGTAAGATAAGATTTGGTGCTTGAAGAAATGTTTAACCTAGATCTATGTTAACTAGAATTAGACCTTTAAACCTGAGCCTCATTTGTTTTAAGGTTTGCTGCAGGTTGGCTTTCAGTCTGACCATAAAGTGATGTCCTCCTAATCTCGTACTGTAATTATTACTTCTTAGTATAGTATAAATGAACTTGCCTAAGGTGGCCTTATATTATGGTGTGTAAATCAGATTACAGACGTCATGGTCTTATTGTGTGGTTTTGTTGTGTTTTGTTTGGTTGGTTGGTTGGTTGTTTTGTGGGTTTTTTGTATGTTTAAAGCAGCTGCTGCAGTCAGTTTTTGTTTTAGTTTCGCATAAAAACGTCAGACAGAAGAGATTTTTGTGGAAGTTGTTACTTAAACACTGTAGCTCTCGTACATATCTCTATTCTTGCCCTTTCTCGAACCTACAATCAGGAAATCTTTTTTTTTTTTTTTTTTTTTTTTTTTAAATCAGTGTTACCTTGCAAAATGTGTGTGTGTGTGTGTGTGTGTGTGTATATCAATAAGTTCATGAACAGTGGGAAACCAGCCACTCCAAAAACATTTGGTAGACTAATCTCAGGCACCATCATCTGTGTTGGAGGGTTAACTACATATTTGTCTAATCCACAATGAATATTTTCTACTGCCTAAAATAGTGCAACTTCACTAGCTTGACCACCATGCCTAACCTAAACAAAAATCACACATTTAAGTTTCTAGGTGTGTTTGAGAATGACCTGCAGTTGTCCCGGGTTAAAAAAACGAAAGCAAAACAAAAACCTTTTCTGGAAGTCATGTTGTTGATGCTGTTCAGTTTTACATGTACTGCCATGTTAAGCAAATCATTTTAAGTAGTTTAAAGTAAAAAAAAAACGTTGTTTTTAACCTAACATGCACATGTGGATCATCTGTTGGGTTATAATTTGTTTTGTATGGTTTAATGGCTCTAAAATCATTTTCATTCTTTTACCACTGATTGATGGGGGAGGGGTGGGGCGATGTTTAAATAACAATGTTATGCAGTTTTCAGTGACGGTGTGGCAGGTTTCCATGTGACAAACCTATGGGGTCTTTTTTTTTTTTTTTTTTTTTAACTTTCTCAATCTTTAGGAAGTTGGCCAACTCTTTTACTCGTCCTTTTCTACAGTAAAACCTGTAAATAGTTCTGTGAACTTACTGATCTGAAACCCCCGTTATTTTGGACTCCATGTGAATTCTGCCTTCTGTCTCCTCTTGTGTGTTCATTTGATCTCCTCCGTCAGACCACTGACGTGTATTAAGAGTAGTGTAAGTGCAGTATTACCTGCTGTTCCGCTAGCTGAAACACAGATGAATAAATGTTTCATGTGGACAATGTTATGCTGCCTTTTCTTTCGTACAGCGGTCGGTACAGATCTGTTTGAGTGGAGGGCGAGCGGTTTGGTATTGGTTTTCTGTACAGCGGCGGGAGTGTGGCCGCTCTCCCGCTCGCCTCACGCGGTCCTGCTGCGTGGTCTCAGCTTCGGCTTCACACTCCCTCCAGGTACCGGGTGGAAGCGTTGGTGGGAGACTTTCAACAGCACAGGAATGGTGTTTGAGTCCCACAGTGCCCCTACCTCTACACGAGCGTCGAGTTCTAATGTAAAACAGAAGAGTTGGGAAAGTCCACAAGAAGTTATGAGCGCAGCAAGGCCTCCTGTTGATCTGTCCAGTGAGCCCTGGTGCTAATGTGCTGCTACTGGATTTGACGTAAGCCACGTCGTGCTTCCCAGCATAACCTCCTCCCCACCTTCGTGTGTTGCTAAAAGTTGCGTTTTAATAATATAATGGCATTTAGGCTAATTAGGAAAACTCTAAGGATGTAATTGTTAGTTAATGGTTTCCTTATGATCTAGTCCACCTAACCAGAAAGTAAGTGTGAGTGTCTGCGGCTGCTACTGCAGTGGTACATGTAGTTTTCCTTCACGTGACAGGAAACCAGAAATGACGTGCATACTCAGCAGCACACTGATTCTCTGAGGTAAAAAAACTAAACACCTCATTACGTGACATAAATGGAGCCTGGTGTGTGTGTGTGTGTGTGTGTGTGTGTGTGTGTGTGTACGGGGGGGGGGGCATGCATATGGGAACATGCCCAGTGCTCTGACACTTATAAACCAGCATTATATAAAATAAATGCTGCCCAGGTGTATAACCCCTATAAATGTCCAGTAGGACAAAGGCCTTCCTTCACCAGCGTGTAAACGGAGGACCTGCTCTGCTCTGCTCCGTCCGATGTAGTCGTAGCTATCTGCCTCTCATCATCCTGAAGGCACTGGTGGGAGGTTCACGATCTGCTGCTCCAGGGCCCCCTGGTTCTGCCCTGGTTTGAGACCTACGACCAGGCCCTCAACCCTACTCCACAAGATCTGTCCCAAGATCTCGCACAGCTTCCTTCTAGCTGTAATCAAATTTACCTGCTTCTGGTAGGCCTGAAGGTTCCTGAATATCTTTATTAGACCAGGATTGGGGAAGCTAGGAGGCTTTTTTTTTTTTTAGTTAGACAACAGCTTTATTGAATCACAGTGACATTTATGTAATAACAGGTCACTTTGACTGATGTCACAAACTCAGCAGGACTTTAGTCCACAGTATCCCGAATAACTTTTGCATGAAATTCAATACACAGCTGATGGCAGAAAGAGGCAGCTTAATGTTTAAAGCAGAAAAGACCCCTCACTTTATAACCCCTGATAAGCTGTATACCGGGTGCGCATTGCTGGAATGGGCCGTTGTTTTCGTCCGTCTTCTTGTTGCTTCCTGTGTTGGTTGCCCACCTTGTCATTGGGACATGAGCCTAAAGGCAGTTAAAAGGCTTAATGCAGCTGCACGCACACGTCTCCATTAACTCCTCACCTTCGGTGGACCACAAGAAAGGAAGAACGCGCTATGAACAAAAACAGCACACTTAAGCTCACAGCTCCATCCGCCGACACCCTGTAAATGACAGCTTTACGGCCGTTTCTCAGCCACTTGAAGGCGTGAGGTGTGCTGCCTTCAAAGGAGCCTGTCATCAGCCAGACCGCACTATGCCCACGCCAACACCAAGAGATGCTGACTAGCAGAAAATGGCTTTTTATTCAGGGAAGCCCATTGCCGTTAATTTACGTAAAAATAAAAACCAAAAACGTGCAACGGTGCAGTACGAGTTTAAACAGTCTGAGTAATAACCCTTAGTGAAAACCCAAACATAGTTTCAGCTTTTTTTAACGTATGGACAAATGCAGTGTGTTGATATTACGTTTAACGGGAGAGGACGTTAGGATGGGTGTATGGTTGGGGTGATTTTGCCCACATCTTCAGGTCTCTGTCTTCCCTACTTACTTTGGAGGGAAACTCAAATTTACCATCAGAGGATTGGAGCTTTGCTTCGAAGAACAACAGAAATTGTTCGGAGGATGATTCGGCCAAGCTCCGGACCAATGTCACGCTCTGTGTAATAAGCTCCGTTGTTTCACCGCTTTCAGCTGGTCTGAGCTGACCCACATTTCCAAGCATAACACTCTCACGCAGTTAAATGCATTCCTTTGGGGTTTTTTTTGCAAGCCGTGCAAGTTACCGTATGGGCAGACGCGTAAGTGGCTACGTGATGTGATGAGCAACACAGGGATCTAGCGGGGGGGCGAGTCTCTGTCCACCCTAATGTTGCATGCGAGAGCTGAGTGGAACCGAAGCGTGTCTGTATCTGGGGTCCAGCATTGGTTGGCGTTCCGCCCCTAATGACCTCATGCCTGCAGTCCACTTCGTGGCCCACAACATACACATGCGAGATTTTTAGACGCAGTTCTGATGCTTATACTTAAACGTGCACAGGCCCAGTTCTGATTGGCTTTGCTTTTCTGATTCTAATCCACTATTATGTAGCCATTATGTCTATTGAAGTGCAGTGTATACAAATAACAGCAAACAGCTGTCTTAGTTTCATCTTAGCTCAAAGACGCACTGGCGTTCGCTGATTTGCTGTGATCATAAACTAGTCCAAAGCTGCTGTTTTATCACCCCACCACTGCAAAATGTCCCAATTAAGCAGCTGTGCAGTGTGAGTGCCAGTTTTAGCATTAGGTGTGTACTCACTGAGGAGTGGACACGGTCCTCACAACTGACTGGGGACCGGATGGGAGGGAGTGCAGCTCCGCTGTTCTCAAGGCCATTGACCTCACCCAGAAACTACAGAACATACTGGGATTATAGATGCCCTTATGACAGAATGGGGCTATTGGCCATTAGTTCACCACATTAGTTCATTAGTTGTGTTTGAGGTTTCTAATATAGGCTTGTTTTTCTGCTGAAAGCCAAGGAACAGCAGCATAGACACACAGTGCCGGTCCAAACTATTCCTGGGCCTGTGGGCTCTGATATCTTGAGTTTTCTCTGCAGGTGTCAGTGAAATAGTGGGCATCAGAGACAGAACATAACAGAATATAGCTTGAGTTGAAAGTTGATGACCTAGATGGGTCATTTTGTTACATTCTGAGAGAGTCCAGGTAGCTTCACGCCAAATCCTGATGTCATGATTTCACACTAGTGACAAAGTACTACTTTTTTTGTCTTAAGGCCATCGTTCTTGTGGGATATCACATTTTTGTTCCCTCTGGGAACGTGCAGAATGTCATCACCTAGTCATTACTTTCAGAAAGATTTACTGGTATGAACCGAGTGCATCTCCGATCTTCCAGGGCCTGAGGCTTCCAACACCATCGAGCAGAGCCATAGACTTTTAGAGGATATGTACTGTTAAATGTTGCCCTCCTTTTTCCGTACACGGCTTTCTACACGTCAGGAAGTATTTCAGGAACAGTCCAGACACTTTTCCCTGTAGAAAAGGCTTCATTGAGCTGATGAAATTTCATCTTACACGTCTTCCTCCTCATATCACTCCGCCTCCCCCGAGGTCCTGTGTTCGGCATGCACCTGCAGTGCCATAACCAGATCGTCTGTGCTTGTCCAGATGAGCCTTGTGATCCAAAAGATAAGTACTGGAAAAGAAATCAGCGCCTATTCTCCTGCACACTAAAGCCAGGCCAAAAAACTGTCATTTCATCTTTTATCATTCAGCGTTGCTATGTTTCATTCTTGCTTCTTCTTCTTTTCTGTGGCAACGATAGCTTTTTAAAAAATCTGGGTATGAGGAAGCATATGTAAATTTTTCCCAAGGCTGCAGGGCTCCATCTGTATTCCAAGCAGGAACCTCATTTGTCCTGTTAAAATATCACTGCTACTGCAATAATTCTACCAAGCCAACTTGAGGGGTCACGCTAACATTCAGCTATGCACTGCGTCAAAGTATTAACGTCTGCTCTCTACTGGACCAGAACTTGCACTCTTTTCTAAAAAGTTTATTCCATTATGCATATTAGCCAGATAAAGACATATATGTTACAATTAATAGTAAATAGTGAAAATAGTAATTGGTTTATTCTGTAGTCCTGCAAAAGAATTACACGGTGCAGTCCTGCGAGGTATAGTGGAGCGGCCCTGTGTCGTCTCCCTCTCTGGAGGTGGTCCTGCAATCTTCTTTCCATATGCAGAGCCTCCGAGTCCAAGCCCCTGAAAGGGATCCATATGGAGCCTTTCAGAGGTTCATCCATTAAAACCCCCTCGAAGCACACGGCTACTATCCCATCTGTCTCTGGCTCCGCTGTCCTCTTCTCTCCAAACGCATACTTTGCAGTGATGTAGTATCAATCCCCACTGTTATGCAAGCACGACTTCACAATAAGGAATGTGCGTTTATTTAGTACATAGATACAATGTGTTTAGGCCTAGATTTGCCTTCGCCAAGCAAAGTACAACTCCATAGTCCGAATGTGCACATGTTAACTTTTTAGACCAGGTGATCTATATCTACCAGCAACTGACAGTTCAGCAATTGAGAGGTAATTATTCTGGATGGTATCGGTCACCTGATCTTGGTTCTCACGGCCCTGCACCATTTCATCATATTCATAAACATACTGTCCAGATACTATTGAAACAATTTCCAGATGACATTGGATTGGATAAAGGAGTCATAAAAGCCATTGTGAGTTTGATATCATGAGCACAATACAACGATTACTTTGAACACACACGGCCATTTCGACGCTTGTTGTCTTTGGAGCTTGTGTGTTTAAAAGCATTTTAATGTGAAGAATGTGGAGAACAGCTGTTGTGTAAATTATGTGTGCACCATTTGTGGTTTTGCCATTACCAAAACTACAGGTACCCATTACATAATTCTCTACTTACAGTAAAAAATATTGCCTTTATGAGATTTGCATCTGGTCCCGTTCATGAGCCAATGCAGAACATGCACATTTCATGAAGAAACTACCGACTAAACTTGAATTCACCTTCTTTTTTCATAATCTCCAAAACCTTTTCCATTTCACTTTCACACATCAAAACAAAATGTCTGAAATCAATGCCATGCAGTGCTTCATCTTGACCAGCACAGTCTCACTAAAAGTTCGTTCCTTCAGGTTATCTTAAGAAAGCTGATATTAGCTTTTGTTTTTCTTTCTTCCTCTCTTGCTTTCTCTGTCAGGGATGTTATTAATGAGGTTTTACAGCTACTTGCTTTCAAATGCAACAAGCCAGAATGAAAGGTATTCATTAAAATGCCATTCCACAGATGGTCCTCATCAGACTGTTTTAATCAGCTCCCCCCCGGCCCCCTTCCCCAGGCTTCCCTGAGTCACCACAGGGGAGCCAGATGACCCCGACATGTGAAGTGACGCAGGCTCTGACCGTTTTGCGATGGCCTTTTAAATGCACGTCTTATCAACGGACGCGTGGTGTTGGTAATGAAAAATAAGCTCTTTGCATCCCAGGACAGATTGATCTTCCAGTGTTGCATGTGATTATTGATTTTCTGGATGGACTCAAGAAACACAAGCGGTGCAGTTTGGGAAGGGGACAAAACAGTGATGCACCAAATCTGACACTGGACAAGGTCTGCTGCCATGACGACTGCACCACCGTCTAGACTATACGAAGATCAATTGGTAGATCTCCAGAATGAACATACAGACATAATGTAATATAGCAAAGTAAGGCAGATGGTGTTGGGCCTGCCTACTGAGGATAGATAAGACACAGACTTGCTCCTCTGTGCTGGACTCGAGAGAGCTGGGATGTCTCCCCTGTGCACTAGAGCATCGCAGTAAAGGAGATGGAGGATTAATGTTAGGGTCCTCAGATTTACCAACATCACTCGCTGTTACAACATCGTAGGATGAATGTTCCAAAATGTAAACTAGCAGCTACGTTTAAGCAGTACAGGCGTACAGGAAAATGTGAAGCAACTGATGTTCCTACAAAGTTCTTAGTATCAAACCTGATTATGTTTAATGAACCTTTTTATTAATTTCTGTTCACTCCCACAAACCTTCACCCTGGGAGTTGACAAAGTTACAAAGCCTCAAATTCCAGTGAGATTGTCAGATCATTCCAGGCTGGACCTGTAGTTTAGACTCGATTAGATTAGGCTTCAGTAGATCATTGCAATAGTGGCCATTTCCCCAGTGCCTCATAATAAAGCTAAGGTTTATCTAGTGTTTGGACAGAGCCTGAAGCACTGCTTTTGCTCAGAATCAATTTATGGTCACCTTTACCATAACCGTGTTGTTCCACGTTGGCACCGGGCCCCGCGCGGTGAAGGAAACAGCTCAGCACCTTGGGTTTTATGGGACGGCATGCCGATGCTTTTTCCACCTCCGACACTGGAGCAGGAACGCCTGCACCCAGGCATCTGTTTACTGCACAGCCACGGCCGTGGGGAGATCTTCGGCACCGGGCCAGGAGAGGGAGACAGAGAGGGGAGAGCACGGGGTAGAGGGGGGAGATCTATAAACCTGCGAGCTCTAACACAACGCAGCCACCAGACAGTGACAGGAAGCAGCCTCTGTACAGAGAGTGGGTTTGATCAGAGACAGCCATGAGCAATACGCCCAGGCAGAGCCTGAGCTGAGACTATCCAACCGCGTTCACTTTTGAAAGACCTTCATGAAATGCAGAATTTCAGTTTCAGGATTTCAGGGCCAAGATTTTGGCATCGGCGTCGACACCATTGCAACAGGTCATGCAGTTTGTTACCATTCCGACCTGACATGTGTTTGCTTTTCAGCTAGGAAACCATGGCTAACAGTCCCCATTACACACTACTTCATCTACTGCAAACCGGCAAGGCAAATTAGTTTCCTACAGTTCTATAACTCATCCCTGCTAGTCTGCAGAAGATATTAGCTCTGGTCCTAATCAGGACCGTGGTATATGCTAATGAAGAAGCTCAAGAACATCTCGATATTAGAGCCAGATGTTTTAGAATTTCAGCTAACCGGAGGTAAAGGTTCTCAGGATCATCACTGCCCCATTTTGTCCAGTACAGAAGGAAAGGCAGAACAGCAGTATTCCTACTACATATATGAATGGATGAGCGTGGATTAACACTTTGTAGATTAGCACATGTGGTGGATTAGCCCATGTGGTTGATTAGCACATGTGGTAGATTAGCACATGTGGTGGATTAGCACATGTGGTGAATTAGCCCATGTGGTAGATTAGCACATGTGGTGGATTAGCCCATGTGGTGGATTAGCACATGTGGTGGATTAGCACATGTGGTGGATTAGCACATGTGGTGGATTAGCCCATGTGGTAGATTAGCCCATGTGGTAGACAGTGATGTCAGTAACGCGTTACTTAGTAACGCGTTACTCTAATCTTACCACTTTTTTCGGTAACGAGTAATATAACGCGCTACTATTTCCAGTCCAGTAATCAGATTAAAGTTACTTATCCAAGTAACTGTGCGTTACTATTTTTATTTTCTCTAGTTATAAAAATATATATTTTTGCTTTCTTCTTTGCTCAGTTCTACTTTTGCGTCTGACCGTAGCGCTCGACTCCGCACGCTGCGCGCGACCCCGTGAGAGCGCGAGCACGTTTTACAAGTCATTTTTTGCAGTGTCCTCCCGTAACGATGTGTGGTAGTATAAAGAAACACCCCTCAAAAACAGGGGAAGGAACATTTACCTGAAGAATTTTAATGTTGCGTTGTGTTCCACGTAGGGGGGGTAGTTGCGTTATCAATAAAGTTTCCCTCCTCGGGATTTTTGGATTAAGCAGTTTCTGCCTCGGTTACCGAACCTGCTTCAATAAAGTGAGTATTGGAAAATTTTATTTTGCTGCTGAATGTAACTACTAAAGTAACTTGTAATCTAACGTAGTTACTTTTAAAATCAAGTAATATGTAACGTAACTAAGTTACTTTTAAAAGGAGTAATCAGTAATCAGTAATCGGATTACTTTCTCAAGGTAACTTAGCCATCACTGGTGGTAGATTAGCACATGTGATCTACAGCATACATAAACAGGCATTCAAGTGATGCTAGCAAAAAGTGAAGTCCAAAAAAACAAACAGTAGCTGCTGCCACAGTGGTTCAGTTGTTTACTGCTTGCGGTTAGAAGCACGGAGGATGATCTGTATATGTTCCGTTTACGAATGTGCAGGGCCACCTCATCCAAGCAGTACCAGCACACACACACACACACACACACACACACACACACACACACACACACACACACACACACTAGGACAGTAAACACCCCGGAAACTGAGGTCAGAGAGAGAAGCTATGCAGAGCGGTCCGGTACAGCTAAGCCGTGTGGCTCTGTAGACGTAGACGGGCCTCTTCAGGCACTGGGGCCGTCCCGTGGATGGGGAGTCTGACTGAGCTGGACCATCACTGTTGGGCGGGACACCACACAAGAAATCCACTGCTGCTCTTACAACGGTGTTCTCATGGCTCTTTAAGCTTTGGGCTCACAGCCTGGGCAAAGCAAGGCTGATCTGGGGTCAGCGTAAACAAACTGGGCATCATAAGGAGAAGATGAGACATCTGTCTTGGTGTCTGCAGTAAAATGGTGTGTATTTGCTTTGTTTGGTTCCTGTGTCCCTCATGGTTGATTTATTCGAGAGATTCGTTGAAAAATGTCTTCAAGCTACTTTCTTCAATAGAGAAGCAAGTCGATAACTCAATAACAGAATTTTGAAAGAAACTTATGGCATGCTTGAAGAAACCTATTCATATAGGTCCTTCATCAGCTGTCCAAGCAAAGTGCTTCTCTATTATATATATATATATATATATATATATATATATATATATATATATATATATATATATATATATATATATATATATATATATATATATGTTGAATGTTGAGAAGGTCTATTTGCGTGTTCCCTTTCTTAGTTCCGAGTTTGAAAACATCCATTGTGCACTCAGTAGTTTGACAGACAGCAGCCTGGCCCCTCCACCGTTTGTTAGAGGCCAAGCGTGCGCGAGGCCGTGACCCTGTTTCAGAAAAGCAGGCGGCCGTGGATCGCTACTAGATATGGCTGAAGACGGGAAATAGCGAACACGTGCAAGCCAGGTGGCACGAACACCACGGTGTGAGCAGCGCGGTGGTTCTCACAAGGCTGTTCAGTCGCTGGGAGCAGGTGCAAAGCTTTGATGGCTTCCGCTCCTGATCCCTGCACAGCGTGTCACATTCAAGGTTAGTATTAAAGGAGCCTGACTTCTAATTCTGTAAACATCAAAGATTTTGATTGGTGTTATAACACCGAACCTTTAAACTAACAATTTGTAAATACAGGACACGCTTAGCTGGTAATCCAAACTAAATGAGGTGTTATATAGCATAATATTTACTATCTAAAGCCCAAGTACGTTCGACTTCAGTTATAGGACCTCCCCTTTTTCATTCAGGCAAGATCGGATAGGGATGTTTTCCAGACGTAAATAAAGTGTGGGTCTTGGACTTGGCCATTATAGCGCAGGTGGAGACTCAGTACAGAACATCATTTTCAGTTTAACACCACAGCCCCATCCCACCTCTATAAAACCAACAGACTCAAACGCGCAGTCTCCACCCCTCAGACGTAAACACAGGGCATATGCGCTCACAGTGATGTCCATCGGTTCAGGCGTCCAGCTTTACCTCAGCGTGCTCATGGCGAGCGTGTCGTAATCGTGCCCAGCTGTTGGTCCTGATAGATTTCTTTGGTTCTAGGTCAGTCCATTCCAGTTTGCCTCATTCTGAATTCAGCCCAGCTGTAGTGTGACACAGCTGATCTCCACATGTCTGTAGCGCAGACAAGTTACTGCCCGGTTTATTTTCGAGTGTCACGGTGCTTGAGCAGACATAGTAAGACCGCTCTTTGTCCGCCTGCCCCGGGCACACAGGTGATGGAAGAGGAATCTGGGGTCTCTACCATGCAAACCTGTGCACCTAGCGAATGGAGTAACCGTGCTGGGATTTAGCAGCGTTGTATCCTCACACATCGGACGAACATTGGCCAGAATAAAGGCATTGTTCTGTGTGTTTGTTTTGATCCGATGTGGAGCACATCCACTGGTAGTAGATGAGCCAATGCAAGACAAGCAAGCCATATGCAGAGGGCACATATTATCAGCAAAGAGAATACAGAGTGAAAAATGCAGTGTGTGTGTTTGTGTGAGTGAGAAAATTAGGTGTCCTGGACTTATTCCTGAATTAGGTCTTTATGAAGTCTTCGGGTGCTCTTAGTTAAGACCCCAATCTTGCTGTATTATTGACTACATCAAAAATAAACATAATTTCAGAACTGATACTCAATTTCTTTTACTTATTTCTCATTAAATGTTTATTTTTTTTGTCTCAGGCTTCTTGTCGGTTTTTACAGTTTCCCAGCATGCCTGTGGCAAAGAACTTTAAAAGCTTAAACAAAGAGGACCTTTTTCTCATAGCATCTCATAATTGACTTCCATAATGTTTTAAACAAGCTTAGCAAAACATAATGAAGCCATTTGTGGACATAAAATGATGCAAATAGCAGCAAATTGTCGCAAAGTAATCACAAACACATTAGCTTTCTTGTTATTATGTACTTTTCTTCTTTTTTACGATGTAATCATATGTCCTTCCAAACAATAATTGTTTACGTGTTTATTATTTATTTAGTCAGTTCATAAACAGTAGGTACTTCTGAAAGGTACAATTACATACAGAATTCACAAGGGCTTGTAGACGTAGAAGGATCCATTAACACAGAAGCAAAGAGTGCACCTTGGCAGATGTAATTAAAGTGCTGTTATTTATTTACTAATAGCATATGTACCACAGCATTCACTCACATTCTTCCATCCTCCAAGCCAACAGATAAGATGCAGTTTTAAAAAAGCGCATTACTTTCACATTTCTTAAAAATTAATTTCAGATTTATTAAAATCGCAGTTTTGCCATAATAATTTAAAAAATGCACCAAGTTATTTATCCTCTTTTTCCTACAAGCTGCTCTGCAGTACATAGTTCACTTCTTTGTGTATTCAAAAACATGTATGGCAACACCTACATGCTGCTTTCATGAAGATGTGCTATGCTCTTGAAGTGACAGAGTGATGTATGGAATGTTCCGGGTGGTCAAGCGCCATGGCAGGACCTGCAACCTTTGGCTATGCTTACTCATCCTCTCAAAATCTCCATGACTGCACTCATTGAGGTATTTATACTTACCTCAGAAAATTTGGGGGGCACAGAGGGGAGAGGCTTCTGTTTATCGTTGTGATGTATCATTTCTCAATGATTTTTATGGAGATATTGCCATGGACCCCACCAAATGAATGCTAACACTTTTTTACACTTGTGTTGCTTTTATTACAGAAATTAAAGTCAAAATATTTATTTTGTTTATGTGGTGGGTTAGTTTGAAGTATAGGCATAGCATGATTTATGTACCACACACATTTAAGATCCCTGCAAATGTAGAAATACAAGATGCTTTATCCATCTGTCTCTCTGTGTGTGTGTGTGTGTGTGTGTGTGTGTGTGTGTGTGTGTGTGTGTGTGTGTGTGTCGCACGAGAGAATGTGAGGTACAGTTAGTGACAAGGCGCTGAACCCTGTTCGACCCTTATTTAAGAGCAGTCCATTTACGGGAAGCCACTTCAGTTTGACACAGAAAATGTATAATTATTTTCCAAATATTTGCATAAATAAAAAATCCGTTTGTAAATTTGGCACATGAGAACATTGTCACGTCACTTCGTCACAGATGTTGAAGAGAGTCCAAAACAAATAGGCACAAGGCATTCGCAGATGCACAAGTTTAAACCAACGCACCAACGCACTCCTTGTTTAATCCATCAGCGAAGTGACTTTTGGTGGACAGTCTTAAAGCGCTGATGAAAGTACGTCAAGAGCCTTCCGTCACTCACTCCTCCCCAGCGCCAGGCAGACGTATCCGCACGCGCCGACACAAGAAAGTTCCAATTCCAAGTTCCTCAACTAAGCGTGAAGACGCAGGAACTCCAAGACGATTTGGAATATCGCGTCGCAAACAAATATATATGAGCTAAATTAAATACTTTTTAATTATTTAAGTTTTCTTTTCTGAACGTATGCTCTAGTTTTGGTGAAGTGGTTTGAATTTTGGAACATTTAATAAATATTCATGAATAGTTTTTTTTTTTTGCAATTTCATCATTACTTTGTTGTTGCTCCTGCGTTGTGATATATGTCAGAAAATGAACCTTTCAGAAGAGCAATGAATGAAAGTCATGTTGATCTTTGGTAGAAGCCGGATTTTTCAATCAAAGTGAAGTTAAGGTAAGTCTTCTAATACTGTATCATCATCACTGGATGGATAGTAAGTTGAAATACGGGCACAACTGCAAATACATGACTTAACGCTTCGATATTTTTGCATAAACGTTGAAGACAGACACCAAGAACCCGGTACCACTGATGTTTTCTTTCACGTTTGTTATTCACGTCGCGTGCTATGTCAGCACCACTATAATCAGTCAAGTTGTTTTCTTCTCATATGCCTTCTGCTTCACCTTACTTTCGTTAGGCGTTAAATGTGCATGACGAGTTTCGGTATGTAAAATTCGTCTGCATAATGTATTATGTATAACTGTGATTTGCAAAATTACATTGGGACACCCGTGTCCGTTTGCAGCCAGAGGCGCCCGCGGCAGCGTAGTGGAAGATGGGCCGTTCCGCTGCTCGCGCTTTGATGCTGCTGGTACTGGCAACGCTGGCGGGGAGCGCGCGATCCTGCCCGCGCCCGTGCGCATGTCACCAGCCCAAGGAAGTGCACTGCACGTTCCGCTCATTGCTCACCGTGCCCGCCGGCGTGCCCAGACAAGTGGAGCGCATGAACTTGGGGTAAGCGCGTGGCAACACTTGAGAGGCCGAAGAGGTTCCAAAAAAACAAAGCTGTCTTTGTTTTTCTTTTGCTTGCTTGAAATTAATGCGGGACGAACGGGGTGAGGAGCGACACACCTGCCTAGCAAAGATTTACACGCGGCTCAGTCAGGATTTAGAGTCCTGTAATTTACAGTTTGGTTCCTTAATGTGACTGGTTGCTGTTTTTTTCAGGTTCAACTCTATAAACCGAATAACCGACAGCTCTTTTGCTGGCCTGCGTAAACTGGAGCTCCTCATGATGCATGGAAATGACGTTCATAACATTCCTGACGGGGTATTCCGCGACCTGATATCCCTTCAGGTGTGGACCATACATAGTAAATGCTTTGTATGTATCTCACTATATCTTTTTATGTCATGTTATCATTATATATACTATTCTTTCCTCTTATTGTTTCCCAGATGATGAAGTTGAGCTATAACAAGCTAACGGTTATTAGCCAGCATACCTTCCAGGGGCTGTGGAGCATAGCTAGGTTGCACCTGGACCACAATCATCTAGAGTTCATCCATCCATACGCTTTCCTTGGTCTCACCTCCCTTCGTCTTCTCCAACTGGAGGGTAACCGGCTCCAGCAGCTCCATCCTGCCACCTTTGCTACTCTCTCTGTGCTAGGCCACTTCCCCATGTCCACCCTCAAACACCTGTACCTGTCCGAGAATGGGCTGAGGACGCTGCCCCAGAAGATGCTAGCGGGCATGCCTCACCTGGAGAACCTGTTCCTGCACGAAAACCCCTGGACCTGTGACTGCAGGATGAGCTGGTTCAAAGAGTGGAGCTCCAATACACCAGGTCATTGTTATTTTAGAAATATAATGATAAATAATAAATATATGATAAATAGAATTATAAATAATAAATAAACAATATAACTATAATTTATAGATACATTTGAATACTTGATTATCACATGGGAATTGTTGAACATACTACATGTAGTTTGAGAACTGCTATTACACATTGTTTTCACTTGACTGAATTTAATTCAGTAAAGACCAGAGCCAGATTACTGAGATTTCCGTGAATTGTCCTTACGTCTTGTCTTTTTCTCTGTCTCACTCCGTCTCTCTGCCTTTCACTCTTTCTCATCAGGTGTGCTAAAATGTAAGAAAGACAAATCAATTGTAGGTCAGCTGTGCCCTGTGTGCACATCTCCTAAACACCTGAAGAAAAAAGACCTTCAGGAGCTGCACAGTCTGACTTGTAGCAGCCCTGTCATTAGTGTCCCTCACAGGACCTCTGTCCTGGACACAGAGAGTGAGCTCCTGACCATAGATGACTTCCGGCAGCCTTTTGGGAACATCACACTAGGCCTGTCGGATGAACATGGAAATACAGTCGATCTCAAATGCCAAGTCAATGAACCAACAGAATCAACCAGAATTAACTGGGACCACATTAACCCACATCAAATCTCTGCAAATGTCACGCTGACATTAGATCTAGAGTGCCCAATTGACAGACCCAACTATGAGAGGCTATGGCGACTCATTGCATATTACAGTGATGTTCCAGCCCACCTGCAAAGGGAGATCATGCTAAGCAAAGATCCTCGTATTAGCTACAGGTATCGGCAGGATACAGAAAAAGATGCACTTTACTACACTGGAGTGAAAGCCAATGTCGTAGCAGAACCCTCATGGGTAATGCAGTCATCACTGGACCTTCAGCTAAACAGGCCCAAATCCACAAGTAAAAAGGTTAGGCTAATTCTAGGCAGCCATATGACCGAAGTGGTAGAAGCACAGGAAGCAAGAAAGGAAAGAAGAAGATGGGTCATGATCGAGTCCCGAAATGACACCAGATTATCGCAAGTGGCAGTGGTGAACAGTGCCATTCAGATGAACTGCAGCGTGCACAGCTCTGGGAATGTGTCAGTTAAATGGATGCTGCCTAATGGTTTCAAACTTGATGCCCCATACCAGAGCAGTGATAACAGGGTCACAGTGTCACCCTCTGGTTTGTTGTCAGTGACAGCTGTGGATCACTCAGACTCAGGAGTGTACTACTGTATAGCACTAGTTGCAGACGATGTCAGTATTCTGCCCTTTTATCTGAAGGTGGAGGAGTCTTCGATGCCTCCACCTGCAGGTGAGGAGGTGGCTGAACCTCTGGTAGGAGTTGCTGGTAGCTCAGTCTATCTTCCTTGTGTTGCCTCAGGCTCTCCTGATCCAGATATAAATTGGATCCTTCCTGATAGCAGCATTATAAACATGTGGACAAACTCATCCAAGACGCAAGTGGCCTCAAATGGAACTTTAACCATCCATCAGAGCCAGATTTCAGACAATGGTTATTATAAATGCGTGGCAGGGAATCAACATGGTGCAGACTCACTGGCCACAAAGGTGACCCTGACAAGGCCTTTTGGTGCACTGCCTTTAAGGAAATATTCCAGCAGACCTCAGCCCGCAGAAGGAGTCTCTACAAAAATAAAAGCCCCCACGGACAATGATGTAGAGACATCTGGAAATGGAGAAGCTGAAGAAAAAAACCCTCTTGAAAAAGTAGATGCTCTAACTAGAAGGAAGATCCCAAACGTCAGCATACGGGTGGGACACCCTTTCAGGAAACAGTGGAGACGTCCTGTTACACCCAGAAGACGGGTATCTGCAGCAGCTGACGGGAGTAATACAGAGGGAGAATCTAGAAGGAGAGTCAACATGTCAAAGAGTCAGATAGATCCGGAGCGCTGGGCTAACTTTCTTGCAAGGGTACGCGGTGGTGGCAGCCATCCAAGTACAACTACTCCAAGCTCTGCTAGCACAAATAGATTACAGGAATCTGACACCGCCAACACAAAACAACCTGGGTTACCTGTGAAGTTTGAGGGATCATCACTGGATGGTACCACGACTAGAGCACCAGCACAAGAAGCAACATATGCAGTTCCTTCGTCAGAGACACCTGTCCAAACTACTGAATTCAGTCTAGACATAAGACCTCTGGATTCTCAGGATCAGACCCACATAACATACCAAATTTCTGCTCCCGAAGTCATCCCAGATTCAGACTTGTTTACATCCAGCACATATGTCATGCAGACCACAAATGGTCCACAGCCAACTCATCATTTGGTGACGCGCCCAGACGCTACAATGTTGGCTCAACCAAGAACTGAGGGGAATGCAACCTCATATGGAACAACTCTTCAGGAAAACCAAAGCCACAAAAAAGTTGGTGACAAAGTAACTGAGGCAATTCAGAAAGCTGAAAGTGGTGATAATAGTAACACTCGTGGCATCTCAAAACCCTTTAGACATGGGGTAGACGTTTTTCGTGGAGAGTCTGATCACAGACTAGTTATGACCACAACCCTGCCTTCTGAAGAACAAACCATCAAAAAATATGCAGACTCTCATTCCCTTACTAAAACTGTACCAGCCACATCTCAGCAAGTCACGCGCGGCCCACGAAAATCCAAATCCAAACCTCACAAAAAACATCACAGCTCCCAAACTCTGCCGCTTTCCACTGCAGCACCGACAACCAAAGCCGGATCAGAAAACAACCAAGAAACACACGAAATCTCCCTCACCCTTGCACCTCCCTCGCATTCTAAGAACTTGTCCAATACGCGACGGAGGAAGGGTGGCAAACGCCGAAAGCCAAGCAGAACTAGAACAAGGCCAAGAGGTTCCAAATCATCTGCAAACGTCACACCGCAGCCCACTGCCTCAGACTCACTTTCTGAGGTCACTAAGACAACAGCCTCCTCTCAGTCTAAAATAGCAACATCTGTAGGGGCCGAGAACGCCAGAGCCAAGGTGGATACCGCTGTTCCATTTACTGAACGCCAAGCAACGTCATTAAGCAAAATGACTCATGAAAAGAACACAGATCCTTTATATGGCAGCAGCAATAATCTATCGTTTGATTCTTCACTCAAACAGAAAGTGTTAGAAGCAAAGGACACAACATTGTCTTATGCCAAGCCACCTAACATATTTATGAGTACCCCAGTGGTGTCAGTGTCTCCATCAACATCTCTCGGTCATAAAGGGCAAGAAAAATCAACCATACTTAGAGAAACAGTTTCCACTTTATCTCCAGTTCACAGCATGTTTTTCCCAGCAGCTAACCAGGAGACATTTACAAGTTTTAAGTCACCTAAAGCTTTTGAAGAGGCACAAAGCCAAAGCAGTACAGGGAAACCCAGCTCTGGCCCAAACTCTTTCACAACACCTGGAAGTCTTCTCTCACAACCAGCAGTGATGCCAAGTACAGGTAAAGACAAAAATGAAAATCAATACAAGCCCAGTGAGACCAAAAAGGAGGAGGAGCTTGTGAGTGAATTTCCACCGAGGCCTTTCTCCTCATCTGCCCCAAATACACACCATGAAATCATTGAGAGTCATGACTCAGAAGTCCCTGGTGGCTCAAGAAAAGCAAACATTTATGAGCAGACTCATGGGAGTTCTCAGGTTACAGCAGCAATGCCAGCAACTTCCCAAAGTCCTCCAAGATCTGTGTTAGCTACCAAACCAAAGCTAAGCACTGCTTTAGCAGATGGAGATTACATCAGAGAAGGTACAGTCTCACCTAGAAAAACTGAAGTAGCTGAAGAAAATGTACTTCTGAAAGAAAGTGATGCTCCTGTCACTTCCCCGGTAGAAGAACCAACAACAACAACAACCACAACAGCAACAACAACAATAACTACTACTAGTATTACTACAGTAGCGCCAATAAAATCATCCAATTCATTATCAGTAGTAACTGTACCAGCAAAAGCAGCAGCCACTGCAAAGCAAATGAGACCATCTAGAGTTCACCCACATGTGTCTTTCCACAACATACCTACTAGTGAGGGCAGGGCAGGTCAAATGGACAGCACAAATCACATACCCGACAGACCAAAAGAAAGAATTGTAATCACCGAACAGAAGACCATTGGTAGGCCGGATCAAAAGAAAACAATTGATAGGGTAAAGCTTCCTGTCTCACACTCTACAAGCAGTGTAGACACTGCCACACACATGGTTTTAAGCACCAGAATGCCAAAATCACAAAATACAGCTAAGCAAGCTTCGACGGAAGCCCCAGAATTCCCAGCAGCAGCACCTCCAAGGCTAATCCTTCCTAGCAAGCCAGGTAGTCAGGGTAGGGGTGCTTCCAGCATCCACCATAGCATGTCTGGAGGTGCACAGCAAACACCAGCCAGGAGAGGACTGCTTAAGATTTCAAGCAACAATATTAGCACTGTGACAGTGCAGGCAGAGTCGGACGCCCATCTGCCCTGTGAGGCTGTAGGCCAACCTACGCCCTTTCTTTCCTGGACTAAAGTTACCACAGGTTTGCAAGCCTTTATTTAATATCTAGTAGACTCACAGACACCTACAATAAATAATGCAAAAACCAAATTGGTTAATGAAGAGTCTAGTAATCGTGTAGCAATGTTGCAATGATGTGTTGTGATGAAGCCAGTTTACATTTTTTGTTGTTTAATGTTTTCTGTGCTTACTGTGACAGGAAAACTCATAACTATCTGATGTATGATCTGATGTATGAAAACAACTACATACATACATGTCACCATATCTCTCCACAGGAGCCAGCATTGCTCAGCACACCAGAATTCAGCGGTTCGAGGTCCACCCTAATGGCACCCTCACAATCCGCCATGTCCTCCCTGTGGATCAGGGCCAGTACCTCTGCAATGTCCGCAACCAGTATGGAGAAGACAAGGTGGTGGTCACTTTGAAAGTCATGGCGGACCACCCCAGAGTACTGCATCCACGCTATCGAGACATAACTGTTAACCTGGCAGACACCATTGAACTGGAGTGTCGTTCCCAAGGACACCCTCGTCCTCGGACCACCTGGGTGCTCCCTGATAGGGCGGTGGTACAGACAGATGCACCCACACCTAGTGCACCTGACCGACGGTTCCTAATCTTGGCCAATGGCACACTTCGGATTACATCTGCAACGTATACAGACCGAGGACTATATAAATGCATTGCTAGCAATGCCGCAGGCGCAGATGCTGTATCAGTTCATCTGACGGTTGCCGCCCTGCCACCGATAATCCAGCAGCTGAGTCGAGAGAACATCACCCTGTCCGAGGGCAGCGTTGCCTACTTGGGCTGTAGTGCCAGGGGAACTCCTCCCCCTACAGTCAGCTGGACTACACCTGACGGCACACAGCTCTGGCCATCACAGTTTGTTAGCGGACGTAACGCCTTTGTTTTCCCCAACGGGACCCTTTATATTCGTAGGTCAGGTCAAGCGGATGTGGGAAAATATGAATGCACAGCAACCAATGCAGTTGGGATGTCATTGAGAGAACTTAGTTTGAAAGTGGTAAAGACTATTGCATCAGCCAGGGCCAGGATTACGTCCTCATCTGCACAGAAGACAGAGGTCATCTATGGAGGAAGACTGCAGCTAGACTGTGTTGTCTCTGGAGATCCAGAGCCCAGGGTCATCTGGAGGACTCCATCCAAGAAGCTCGTGGATGCTCATTACAGGTAATATAATCGGACTGCAAACTGCTCATGTATATTATACATAGACACACATAACGATGCACATGCCCTTCCAGCACATTCAAGAAAACACACACAAACACACACACACACACGCAATATTGTGTTACACTTCAGGATCACATTTTAACCTTTTTAACCTAACATACCATACAACCTACAAATATTTTCTAAATATATCCACACAAAATATTGGTTTAACGGAATATTTTTATGTTCCCATTAGCATGATCTAATAGAAAAGCACTTACTGAGGATCTTATATAAAAGTCCTGATAATTTACATATGACATGATTTTTGTTTCTAAATCTTTTTTTTTTCAGTTATGACCCAAGGATCAAAGTGTTTGTCAACGGGACACTGTCCATCAACTCTGTGACAGACAAAGACACAGGTGACTATCTCTGTGTGGCGCGTAATAAAATAGGAGATGATTACGTACCGCTCAAGGTGAGCATCTTAACGAAGCCAGCCAAGATCGAACAGAGGACTCAGGCTGACCAGAAGGTGATGTACGGGAGTGACCTTAAAGTGGATTGTGTTGCATCGGGGCTTCCAAATCCAAAGATCCAATGGGCTCTGCCTGACGGCACCATGGTCAATAGTATCAAGAAAACTGACAGCAGCAGTAGTGGCCGCATTCGCAGGTATGTGGTCTTCGACAATGGCACCCTCTTCTTCAACGAAGTGGGGATGCGTGAGGAAGGTAACTACACGTGCTATGCCGAGAACCAGATCGGCAAGGATGAGATGAAGGTGCACGTCAAGGTGGTGGCCCAAGTGCCCGTAATCAGAAACAAGACCTATGAGGTCATCAGGGTAATGTACGGAGAGTCAGCCTCGTTGAAGTGCAGTGCCAAAGGAGAGCCTAACCCGTACATACTGTGGTTCTCCCCAACCAATAGGGCAATTACTTCAGCCTCAGACAAATACTTGATCCGTAACGATGGGACTCTAGTTATTCACAATGTGCAGCGTTTTGATGGTGGGAACTACACCTGTCTGGCAAGAAACAGTGCAGGGCAAGATCGAAAAGTGAGCAGGCTAGAAATCCTGGTCTCACCACCTGTGATCAATGGGCTGAGAAGTTCCATAACCTCTTTAAAAGTTTCAGCAGTGAGAGATCAAAGGAAACTGATCCATTGTGATGCAACAGGCACTCCTGTTCTCCGCGTGATATGGGTTCTCCCAGAGAATGTCGTTCTCCCAGCACCACACTACGGAGGTCGGATGACGGTTCATCGAAATGGCACTCTTGATATACGATCATTGAGGGTAACTGATGCAGCCTACTTAACCTGCATTGCACGAAACGAAGGAGGAGAAGCAAGACTTATCATTCAGCTTGATGTTATGGACACAGTAGAGAAACCAAGACTCAGGAGCCCCAAAACGGAATCTCTCTCCCTGACAGTAGGCAGGACAATGACCCTAAACTGTTCCATTGAGGGTTCCCCAGCCCCCCAAGTGAGCTGGGTTCTCCCCACTGGCACTGCACTAATGAGTGGCTCTCAGTTTACCAAGTTCTTCCACAAGCCTGATGGGACTTTGGTAATTAGTAATCCCGCTCTGTCAGAGGCAGGAAGCTATCGCTGCTTAGGGCGCAATGCCGGTGGACTGGTTGAGAGGACAGTGATTTTATCTCCAGGGCGGAAGCCAGAGATCAACAATAGATATAACTCCCCTGTTAGCATCATGAGCGGGGAGAGCCTACAGCTCCACTGTCTGTCTGCTAGTGACTCTGTCCACCTTACTTGGACCTTGCCAAGTGGGGTGGTCCTACACCGTCCACAGCGGGCAGGTCGCTACAGTGTTCTACAAAATGGAACGCTTTCCATCCAACAGGCTTCAGTGTATGATCGGGGCTCTTACACTTGCCGCACCGCTAACGAATATGGCAGCTCCTTGCTTGCAGTCCCTGTCATTATAATAGCATACCCTCCACGGATCACCAGTGGCCCTGCCTCTACCACATATGCTCGAAGAGGAGTGGCCGTGCAGCTGAATTGCATGGCTGTCGGTATCCCTATGGCAGAGGTAGCGTGGGAGACTCCGGACAAAACAAGGCTAATCGCCAGCCCTCAGCCACGGCTGTTTGGAAACAAGTACTTGCACCCTCAGGGCTCTCTTATCATTCAGAACCCCATGCCAAAAGACACAGGTTTCTACAGATGCACAGCCAGAAACGTGGTAGGGGTTGACTCTAAGGGGACATACCTACATGTGTACTGAGAAGCAATAAATTCACTTCATAACATGCCCAAGGAACTGCGATGCTAAGCCATCGAGCTAAGCCATAGCTTGATTTTTAAAGCATCTGTCAATGTGAACATGGCTTTCTATAGTTCTATGACAGCTCTAATGTTTCAGGAAATCATTACTTTGCCAGACCTATTATGTTAATAATTGCATACATTCTGAGAGTTTAGGAAGTGCTAATTAACCTTAATATTAAAGCCTGTTCCATGTAAATAATGCAGCCTTTTGATATTTTAAAATCTTTTCACTGTCAAAGACAATGACAATTTATGTCAAATTGTATAGATGAGAAAGATTATATTTTTTATTTAATCATGGAAAACAGTCTAAGAGTATTACTGACATCTTGTTGCAGTCTGTTGCAGAATTATTTCAGGGATATTAGACCAGACAGCTACATTAGCTATTTTTTATTCTATGGGTGGAGAAAAACTGCTTTCAGTTAATAATACTTATTGCTTTTGAACACTTAACCTTTTCTTGTTTCATTACACTCAAATCGATTATTTGCTGGACAGTTGAATACTGCCCATTACAAATGATTTACTGTTGCTTTTCATTAGACTGGAACAGAAGTTCCAAATGTAGCCCTGAAAAAAACATCCAGTGGGTCCACATTTTGACTCAGTTCAAGCCTCCAGCACACATGAACTAGCAAATATGAGCAGACTGTTCACTCCTGATTACATCACGTCTCAGGTATGTAGGTGGCATGAACGGAGCAAAAATAAGGACTGTGTTGGCACGCTCTCCACTGATCATATGCCAATACATAAAAGATCTCTTTATGTACAATGCTCATGTTCTCCTGTTCACTTGCAACTTCAGCCGTAACATGACTTAAATTTGAATATTACACTGATTAAAGCTGACATACTGCTTTCATAACCAAAGATACCCCAAACGACACCCTTATTTGCCCTTGGTTTAACTTATTTGTCTTTTGAAGATTTGTATCGAGACATTTTGTAATTTTGACTATCTTTAATAAAGAGAACTTGCAATAAACGTTACTTTTTGCGTCAGTGTAGAGTTTCTAAAGGATGAAAATCCAGAGATAAAGTGTGAAGTGACAATGAAATAATACAGTCAAGAGTGTATTACACATACAGTTACAAAGCTTGACAGTATACAGGCAGGTAAAGACAAAAACCTGTACTTTTTATGCTATTAGGACAATCAATAAAACCATATAACAATAAAATGTTATACGGGGTGATTTCCCACAGGTGTCAAAAGTGGATGGAAAATGTTTTGTAAAGCAAGTGTCCAGGGAATTTATTTTCCTGGGAGTTATCACAGTCTTGTATTCCAGAAAATAAAAGTGTGGTTTAATGGGGGACAGTCCCTGTTCATTTTCCATATTTGCAAGTGGGAAAACTCATGTGGTGTGCATAAAAAAGAAAGGTACTTACTGAATAACTTTCCTTCATGGGAGTTTTGTTGGTATGCCAAATTGTTATATGGATATATAAATACATATGCGAATGATAAACAATTGGTAATATGCAAATATTCTGAAGAAGTAGTCCACTTCATAATCCACAAGTATGCAAGAAGATACTTAAAGTAACCTTTCCTCCAAACCACCTGGGTCTGAGTGTGTATATTTGCATCTCGTTACCATGTCAACCAGCCAGTGTGTTCCATATTTATGTATGGAGCTGTGTGCTGCTGACCAGAGAAAAAACAGGGGAAGCCAGACTTCAAATCATCCACTTCATCTACTACTACCTTGGCAATTACATGATCCAATGATAAACGAATTTATGACTTACTGAAGTGATGCTTAATAGTCTTGTCATTTTTTTCCAAGCATCCCTGACTATTGAATAAGTGAGGCTAAACCTTAGGTGAACGCTAAGAACTGGCAACATGGAATTTCCCAAATGAAGGTGATAAAAGGGACAAAAGTTTTTTTTTTTCCAAATGGGAATCAGGCCCAGACAGTGAAGAGCCAGACTCGGGCACCCCTGCGTGCTTTGGATTGTGATAATAATTTACTGTATTATCATCATATTTCCTGAATATTTAGAGCAGCTGTATTGCTTCCCTTTCTGTTTTCAAGATTTGTTATTTTTGCACTTTTGTTTTGCATTTATTTATTGATTGGCTTTTACTAACTGAAAATAAAATGTTCAAGATATTAAAACAATATTATAAAGTGTATTTGGTGATCACTGTGTGTGTCATTATGTTGAGCATATCCTTCCGTTTATTTTACCACTTCATGACTCAAATGTCTGAACTCCTACAGGATACTGCCCTTCTCCACCAGCTGAGCTATAGGTCAACACATAAGGCCTCCGAAACACACGTTTCATATGGAAGGCACCTATGGTACACCTCAGATTAGAACCAAGCAAATGGAGCAGATGTGTTACAGTGGGAAAACAAACCTGTGAGCCAGGCAGGCAGCCAGACTGCAGTCGTCTACTTCATGTGGCCAACGTTTCTCCTCCTTTTATTATCACGTTAATGCTAGCTATGAGAATGCGACCCTTGTAGAATGTAATAGTGGTGTTTTGCCCATGGTTGGAGGAACTAGTTAGACTGAGCCCTCCATCCTCATTACATTATTTTTTTATGCCTGTTGTTAGCCTGGTGGGTGCCTGCTAACTAACCACCAACATTTACCATGTGCGAGGGGCATGGGCGTGGTAGTGGGGGGGGGGGGGGGAGTGGACCTGACTACCCAGGGCCCGAGTGGGCCATTTTGCTCATGTGCCTAGTTTACTGGCATTTATAGGGGCCCACTGACATTGAGAGTGTACAGGGCCCAGACTTTGCTGCAACGATCCTGACGAGGGGCAACACCCAGGCCTAGGAAACGTACCGTGGGTTTGGAGTTAGCTGAGGTGAACTTACGTTTAGCATTCAGCTGTGGACTGTTTACCCTCCCCAGCGTCCTTCACATGCGGTTTAACGAAGTGGAGCTCTATCGAGAAGCTGCTGTGTTTTGTATGCGGTGGACTAGCAAAGGTCGCACGGCATACGGGGGACAGCCATTACAAATGCGTCCTCGTCGGCATGCACAGGGGACTGGCTGAGGGAGATGGATGTTGACTTCAGCCGTGTGGAGATGCTTTGGTGTGCCTGGGAGATGCCTCCGCTCCTTATTTCACACTGCTGTTATGGGAACCACTGCCTCGGTGACAGAAGGCTGGCCCAAGGAGAAATAACAAATCAACGGCGCTCGTCAAATCATTACTGAACACGAACCAGAATGTGCTCCACTGAATTAGAACGTATGGCTGTAAAAGCCAAAGGAACAATTGCACAAATTATGAACGATCGTAGATGGAAAGGTTTTGAATGGTTCCTCTAGTAACTCTTGAGTTAAATGACAAAAAGACGAGGCAAGTATACCAGATAAATCTTCACTGTTATAACCTTAAGCAAGATATCAAATTTTGCTGACTAAAACCAGTGATGACAAACCATATCTGAGTAGGAATGCTGACCCAGGGTCATCTTTAATCAGCTTTCAAGAGCACAATAAACAGGGAAGAAATCTGATCTTAGATCAGCTTTTTTTAATAATGGCCCAGAAAGAGTACATGTCTGAGACCAAAGCGTGAAAGACAAGCTAGTGAGGTTCTCATATAAGCTCAGTGTACTGCTCTTCCCATGTGATCTCTGCTGTCATCTCTGTCACCAGACGTCCACACACCCACAGCACACACCTAGATCTAAATGAATTAGATCAAGAGGGTTGGAAAAATATGGGGTGCCCAAAAAGACATCTTAAAGGTTACCCCTGTCTGCAAGGAGATTCCTTGTAAAAGATTATTAAAATGTCAAGATGAGTGATGGGGTGGGAACTGTACCCACAGAGACAGGTGCTACTAGATGTAAAAGGCCACGGCATACATTAGACCAGAAAGAAACACACTGTTGCTTTCATGGTGGAAGCCATGTTCTTGTTTCCATGACAGCACATGGCCACGTGGGCCTGGCATGTAAAAAAGCAAATCCAGCCGTCCAGCATATAATGTGGTGGGAGGACCTGTTCTCATGGAAGCCCTGAAAAAGTTTTATGATCCAGACTAAATATTTACAGCAGGAGCACATAGTCCGAATTTATAGCCGTCACAGAAAGCATGCTAGCTAATGCACGCTGGCGTCCCGTCTTTCAGTGGAAGCCACATAGGATAAATGATGACTCCTATTTTCTACATTTTAAGATGCTCGCCCCCGCACACTTTCACTAGGAGAGTAAGAGCACATTTGGGGAAAAACGTTGGCGAGCCCTGGAGTTCGGCGTAACACGTCTGATGGGCACGTTTCGGATCAGTTGTAACCCATCTGATGGGAACATTTCAGATCAGTCTCCCTCTGTGCTTCCTCAGTTACTGTTATGCACCTCTGCACGGATTAAGAACCGACAAAGGTTTTCATTTCTCTCCTTTAAGACAGTGGCGGGGGATAGAGTCCCTTCAAAGTGCAACCCCAAACCCTCCGCTCCGTTTCTTGATGAAGCAGCCACACCCCTGGGTCAGTAGAACAGCATAATGAGATGCAGTTAGCAACTTCAAGCAGAATGTTCTTAGTAAACAACAACGAGGGGACGTGGATACACACCCAGCTGTGAGAGAAGAGAGAGAGGGGAGACGGGCTGTTTGCAGGTCAAGGTGTTGAGGGCCTGTACGTGATTGGGTGGTTAGAGGCCTGGTTGTTACAGGGAGGCAAATGGATCAGAACATTATTATGACTGCCCTTGCACGGTCTCAGTCAGAACTGTAGCAGATTTGCTGTAGTCCAACATTATTGCGCAGATGTGGAACACCATGGTGTGGATTTTTATATAAGTCTAATATAACTCCTGATGAGCAATACCATGCTCTGCTCGGTATGGAAGGCTTAAATGAGCCTTCCATATTACGCAAATTGCGCCACCTTGTGGCGAATAAGAGTAAACACTGTAGTCTTACACACTGGTTACACAGTGATGGATGGTTTTAATAGAGCATTGTGGTAAACACCAGAAATCACATACTGTTATTGGATTTAAAGTCCTAATTCTGACACAGTGTAAACTTCATTCTTAATACAACAAATCTGAACATGAAATACAGAGACACACCATCTAGAAATATTGTCCTCAAATAGTATCTCCACAGAACGAGGTAGAATAAAATAACAGACATATAATGCAAATTAAAATTCTTCATACATCTCCTCACACACACATAAGACGTGCGGCTAATTGAGGAAGCGGTCGAGTTTCTTCCGGATGTTTTCGAAGGCGTCTCTGCCCAGGTAATCCACGCGCCCCTCCTCCCAGTGCCTCCGGTGCTCACGGCTCTCCTCCTCGCTCTCCTTCACCTCCTGAGCCAGTGCAAACAGGGAGGTGTCAGCTGAAGATACGTAATACGGGATTCACATACATTTAAGATTCCAGGTACATAACTGCAAGGGACTTAGATAAGATACGGAGGGATATTAACAATTGTAGTAAAATTTCTCTGGAAACGTGTACTTTACTTTTACTTTAATTACTTAAATTTTTAATCTCTCTCACACAAACACATATATATATATATATGTGTGTGTGTGTGTGTGTGTGTGTGTGTGTGTGTGTGTGTGTGTGTGTGTGTGTGTGTGTGTATGTATACATATATAATATTCTTGTTAGTCTGAACTGGGTACTTTCTGTTTCTCTTATTTATTTTTATTAATATAGAAGTATTAAAATAGTAGCTATATATTTATAGCTCCCCGCAGCCGTTGTTTTACATAAACACCTGTCACAATGTTTTTATATGTTATAGGTCATCAAATTAAATAACCTACAAGTGCCCGTATAAAGTGCCTTTTAAAAGCAGTTATCAAGAACGCCTGAGAGGGAGGATAGTGTTTAGGGTTCTGGTCCTGTAACAAGACACTCAAAAAAACGTTATAATACCCCACAGACTGTTAAAGAAGTGCATAGTTGTGAAGCGTCCATGTTGATACATTACATACAGTACATGTTCTTTACCAGAAGGTGGCAGTATATGGTTGTAAGAATCCACTATTCACAAGGGCAAGGGAAAATCCTGGAGGTAAATTAAATTATTTGGTAAGACCTATTTCATTACATTTGCTTCAAAACTAAAATGTCGTTGAAATTAAGTTGGCCCCAATACACGTCCCTTCTCTTCATCTAAACACTTGTGGCTATAAACACTTGATAGCAGTGGGTCCAGGGTCCCCCAACAAACACACAGCATCTGATTCGGGTTCCTCAGGGGGCGTCACGGGGTCACTGGCGGCCTCTGCTCCCGTGTCTCCACCCTCCTGGCTCGTGGCCATATCCTGGAGCTCAAACCAGTCTGAGTCTTCACAGTCACTAGCTGTTGCTCCCTCAGGCTCCGAGAGCTTGAGGGTGTAGAACAAACAGGAGGAGACATGAACAAACAGCCATGTTGTGTCTGTCATGTGGAATTATAGACACTAATCTAAATAGCAAAGGTGAGGAATTATACATGAAAGACAAAACGAATCAATCACCAATACAAGACCAGTTTATGGTATTACTTAGCGTGTTAGCAACCACAGAACATAGAATAATTAGCATTCAGTGCTCAGATTGGTCAAAACCCAAGGCAAACCCTCACATTGTTTGTTTCAGCGTTTTGTATAATGTCGTTTTTTTGTTATTTCTTTCTGTTAATTGCTTCGTCTCAGAGGTAAACCTTGAATGGTGATGTAGAAGTCTGTGTGAACAAAGCAATCTCTGGGGGGTTGACGTGTTCTTTGGTAGATGCACCTAAATTCTTCAGTAGGGAGTTAGGAACTAAAGCCCTAAGGCTGTACTGTGGCCAATGCTGAGAACTAGGGTGGAGTCCATTAGTATGACTCAGAGACACAGGGAGAGATAAAGAGAGACAGTTTCCTAGATGTTCATAGAAAATATTTTTTCAAGCAAAAGACTCGTTATGGAAACTTTAAAATTCTGTGTCCTCTCTCCTCTACTGTCTGCCCTTGATCACAAATACATGCTGCTACCAACCCAATCTCTCAGAATAAGCAAATGTCTATCAAATAATGCAGTAGAGACATTACAAGTCCATACCAAAGCACAAAAGCAGCTTATACCAGAACGATGGTGCGTTATCGGCATGTCTCCTCACTATCAGGGACTCTAACCAAGTCCTAGTGACAAGAGTCCAATGACATATATCAAATATATCAAATGCTTTGCGGGTCTTCAGTACAATTAGAGAGCGTAAACAATGTGTCTTGACATGAAGGACAGTGAATAGCTGAGTGATGAATACCTTTCTGGCCTTTGACTCATTCTGAAAATCTTATGTTGGTTGTGGTGCGTTCATGGGTTTGTGGTTTTGGGTGTGGTTGCAAGACAGAAAAAGACAAAAACGGAAATAAAGAGTGATAGAGTAAAACTGTGTATCCTACTATATAAAACTATATATCCTTACATTACCAAACACACCACTGACACCGATTAAGTAATGTTAGTCTGGTTACACAGCCCAGCTGTGATCAGACACTTCAGTAGTTCTGTGTGAACTGCAGTGGTACAAGCTGAACTGAACAAATCAGGTCAGAATCCTCCCACTCACCTCCTCCTCCGACTGCTGCTGGCACACACTTGCAGGGGACTCACTCAAAGGCACCTCTCCCAGTGATGGACCTGCTGTCTTCTCATCTTCACCCGGGACCTCCGGGTCCGCCCCCAGGCTCAGAGGAGGAGGAGCCATCTGTGTTGTTGCCATGGGCTGCCCCTGCTGCAGCAAAAGGGGGGGGGGAGTTGTTGAACACACCCCCACATGTTCCTGCACAGGAGCCTTGATGAGATGGGGACTCCGACCTTGACAGTTATTATGTGGTGGGGAGAGACATGCTAAATAAACATTTGAGGTTCGAGGTGAACACGTATGTTGTGGAGAGGTCGGTATGTACGTCTGCACTCACGATGTGTGTGTGTGTGTGTGTGTGTGTGTGTGTGTCTGTGTGTGTATAGGTAATGATAAAGTGCAAGTATTTAGAGGTCACAGCGTGGCCTGTGGCAATGTGAAACAAAACTAGCATTATATGAAATTAGACAGCTACTCAAACTAAATCATCAAGAGTTGGTCATGATTAAAGATGGTGAATGTGGCAGGCAATTAAGCCTTAGACAGGCAGTGAAATTTGTGAGAAAGCTTCTTATATAAAGCCACTGAAAACAGCAAAACAGCAGGCAGCCCATATTCACCCAACCACATTCTCTACAACCTCCATTCAGTACAACCTATTTCACTACAACCTACATTCAGTACAACACACATTTAGTACATTCACTACAATCCACATTCGCTACAACCTATGTAATGGGACACACATTCTTTGTTTTAGTAGTTGTAGTACCCTCTGTAGGCCGTTGCTCAAACAACCTTTACAATGTTGTTCTGAATGTCACTATTTTATTGGTTGTTGGTATTCATATTCGTCATGAGATATAAGCGCTAGACACTTCCTCAATTCCTTTTTTTTTCTTCTTCCTGTAAACGAGCGAGTGAGCAGAGTAGTTATAGACACATCCATTTGGTCTGCTTGTGTGAACCCTAGAGAGGATTTGTCTTTTCACAACTACATTCACTACAACCTACATTCGCTACAACTGTATTCAGTACATTTACAACAGTGCTAAATACAGTTCACCAGACTGCAATGCTTCACCAGACTTGACTCACCAGACTGTAGACTGAGTTGTGTAATTAACCTCACACTATATGCTGTAAATAATTGTGGTGGAAACCATAGTTTAATAACACAGATAGGAATCGAACCTTACATGCTGAACTGGGGCAGAGTCCCGCGTTTCCAGAGGTTCATGGACACGCTGCTCTGTCAGACTGTAGTACTCTGCCCACCACAAGTTTACATATCGCTGCAAATTCCTGTTGGAGTCCCACGATGGAAGCCCACTGGACGGTTGCTGGTTGAATTTTAAGTTCCAGGGCTTTGTGTCCCCTAAGAAATGAACGATTTTTGCTTGATGGCCAAATCTGTAAAACAGCAGAAATACTTCCTTTAAATAATTTTCAGAATCACTTGCTTGTAACCGAGATACAGTGCTGCGGTTGTAGCCACAGGAAGTGGCCCCCCGTCGCCTGGTTTGTTGAACACGTACTTTTGGAAAGCAGGGAGGTACGTGTAGAGCGTGTTGGCACTGAGGTTGTAAACGAATGGCAGGTGTTTACTGATGTCCTTTATTGCCCAGTCACTGAAAAAAGAGTTTAAAAGTCCCTGATCACCTCCTAAAAAAAGACAACATAATGTTATAAAATCCTAAAGCTAACACTATTTCAGGAAGCATTACATTCATACACACACACAAACACAAGCACTGGCCACTTTATTAGGTACACCTTGCTAGTCCTGGGTGCCCCCTTTGACCTATGCTGGAAACATTCCTCAGAGATTCTGACCCATAATGACATAGTAGCGTCACACTGTTGCTGATCTGAGCTTTGTGACATGGCAAATTATCCTGCTGGAAGTAACAGTTATGAGATGAGCACACTGTGGACTTAAAGTGATGGACAATACTCAGGTAGACTGTGGGATCTGGAGTTCAGTTAGTATTAAGGGGCCCAATATGTGCCAAGAAAATACCCCCCCCCCCCCCCCCCCCACACACACACAGACACACAGACACACACCATTACACCACCCGCAGAAGCCTGGGCCAGTGATACATTACAGGATAGCCTCATGCTTTCATGCTGTTATCTTAATTCATCAGCCCATTTTTTTCAATCTCCTATTGTCCACACGTGAGACCAAGTGGATTGTAGCTTAGTTGCCTGCTCATAGCTGACAGAAGAGACACCAGGTGAGATGTTTCTGCTGCCCAAGCGTGTCTCCTTCAAGGTTAGACATGTTGTGCATTCAGAGATGCTCATTTGCATGTCTCTGTTGTAACGAGTGGTTATTTGAGTCACTGTTGCTTTTCTATCAGCTCAAACCAGTCTGGCCATTCTCCTCTTAACTGTGCCATCAACGTATTTTCATTGTTGCACCCAGAGAACTGCTGCTCACTGGATACTGTCACATTTTTGGACCATTCTCTGTAAACCCTTAAGATGACTCTGCTTAAAAGTCCCAGCAGATCAGTAGTTTCTGAAATCGAGTAGCACGTGTATCACAAACGTTCAGGTCACTTACATCACTTTTCTGATGCTCCATTTCAACTTTGACGTGTTCCGTAATCCATCAGTCAAACAGTCTTGACAATATCTGCATGCCTAAATGCCCTGAGTTGCTGTCATGTGCCTAATAAAGTGGCTGGTGTGTGTATGTGTGTGTGTGTGTGTGTGTGTGTGTGTGTGTGTGTGTGTGTGTGTGTGTGTGTGTGTGTGTGTGTGTGTGTGTGTGAAATATATATTCAACACAATTTTGTATATTTAAATATGCAATATATATTTCTTTGTATAATTCAATTATTCAAAGCCTTCAGCATTTGTGCAGTGCTGAATTGTTCTGACTGAAATCAAACTGAACTGCTGAATCATGCCACCTCCCTACTGGTTCTCCTCCTCTTCCTCACCGTCGAAGCTGCCGTGCAGGTCCGCGTGCTCCAGCAGCCGCCTGTGGGTGGCCATCGAGGGCACGAACACGAACACGCCGGAGTTGAAGCAGTCCGGCCAGCCTGCGTCCGGAGCAGCTGACAGCTCATCACGTTCAAACAGTTCATCGACATTACACAGAACCTGGAACAGCACAGCGTAAGAGCAGATCCAGGATCAGTTCCTGGTCTCCAGTCGAGACACAGGGTACAGGTGGGCAGGGTACTGATGAGCAGGGTACTGATGTCAGAGTGAATACTTTTTTACTGTTGTAAAATGATGGCCATGGTCAAATTTGCATCTTGAATGTTTGAATTAAAAAGCCTTTTTAAGATGCATTATTTTTAAGATACACTCCCTTTTTATAAGATCTCATTTATTTTTTGTTCAAAAACAGCAGCATTACCGCTCACATGGTAATAACATGGTGGTGGGTGTGACTGGTAAGAATTAATCATCAAGTTAGTGGACTTGTTACACATATGTTCACTATTATCACTATTAAAGGGAGAGATTTGGGTGTTGCAACTTTTGGGTGTTTAGCAACTGACTGGCGGTACTCTCACAGACAAAGTAGCAAGAGTACAAAAAAAACAACTAAACCTGGGGATGACCTGACGTGGCCTCTTTGTGAAATTCCTATGAAGTCACACATTCATCCCACTCTTTTGAAGGCCAGTTCAGGTTGTGTTTGATTGACCATGACCTCCAAGCACACCCTAAAGTAAAGCTTCGCTGTTTGCCTGTGAGCATAGAAAGCATGACCCCTCCAACCGGCCAGCATGCTGTGCACACTAACGCTCGGTATTGAGTCATGGGCACGACCTCAAATCTTATAAATAAAATATAAATAACTACAATGACCTCACATATGGGAAGGTGCACTGAGCAGTTTTTGTCAGGAATCACTGCGTCTGGTCAGATCTCATAGCATGACGAGCGTTAAAGGTCAATAGCCTATGTTTTTTTTTTTCTTTCTGGATATAATTTATGGACAACGGACGAAGAACAGACGCATGTACATTGTTTTATAGTGGCCACTCACGAGAGTGTCTGCATCCAGGAAGACACACTTGGTGTAGTGTGTCAGTGTCCAGCAGTGGAACTTGGTGAAAGTGACACCCAGCTCCGTCCGGCCCAGGCAGGAGAGGTGGGCCCGGTCCCTGCTGTCCAAAACGTCCACCAGTACGACCTCGTCAAAGACGTCCTCCAAGTTCAAACTGGGTACACGCGCAAAACAGACCATCAGGTGCGCCTGAACAGTCAGGAGGCGTCTCCGTTACGCACGACGGACGTGAGGTGACCGCGCCACCGAACCACACTACCAATAAATGTCATGCCAACACTAATATGCTAATAATAAATGAAAACGAGAAAGGACCTGTTAATATCCCCCTTACCGCGCCTCGCTGCTAACGCTGGGAGAGACCATCACCACCAGTTTGCGAGTGGTTCCATGCCTTCGCAAACACTTGCCCACCACCAGACTGCCCTTGCAGTAGCCATCGTTAGTGGCCAGGGTCACGAAGGCCTGGCGGTCCTCTTAGAGAGAAACAGACAGTAGGACAATAAGAGGTCCATTACAGAGTAACTGTGCTATCAGGAATCAGCTGCAGGCTTTCCTGTCGTCTTCGTGTAAGTCTAATTCATGTTTGGAATGGTTTTGTGCCCATTTTGAACATCCTGCAGTGATAAACCAAGACATAATTCAGCACGTACAGGTTTCCTATTGAAGATAAAGGCTTACGGTGAGGATATCACGCTTTTTGTTCTCTCAAAGAATAAATAACGACACAGCAGATTACTTGTGCTATGTTCGTCAATGCTTCTAATTACAAATTGTTTCTAGAAGGCAAGAAATCTTTAGGTAAGATATCAGAATGTAGGACAAAGTCTCTCTTTCCACATGTACAGGCACCTTCAGCATGGGAATCTACCTATTAACCTTTTTAGCAAAACCGACGTTTGCCCCAAGAAACAGAAATGCTTTTTAAAACAGGTAATAAAATCTGAACAGAGCTTTAAGATGCAGTCAAAGCAGTGGCCTTCACCTGGTCTTTCCCCTGCCAGGTGGGCTGTGGGATGAAAATAGCACCTCTTAATAAATAAAAAAAAACATTTTCTGAAGGATATTTACATCATGGTGCTCAATGCTCTGACCCGCTCATGTGAACGGTCCTCTGGTGTGACCTTCATAAGTCAAGAGCTTCGCACATTTGATTGATGGCACAGTTGTTGCTCTGACCTTCTTACCTCTGCCAGACCATAGAACCAGATGGCCATTAGATGAAATGTCACAGTTTATTGGATGGCAATTGAGGATGGAATGACTAAGGCAATATGAAGGCATGATGAAGACTTTTGTACTTATGCTGGAGGGATGAAGATTTAGTTATTCAGGCTATTTTACTAGACCAAAATGAACCAATTTCAGTTCATGTTTTTTGGAGTTACGTGAGTGTGCTGTAAGACTCCATTCTCAGCTGCACGGTTTCAATGAACTGGCAACAATGAATGACTCTTTTTAACAAAATCATTATATGAATTGTTAGCAAAGTGCCTCTATATTACCTTTACACATCAGTTTCCAATATGTTTATACCAAATGTAATTTAGATATTTTTATTTGCAAATCCACATGTGACATGTGAGGCAAGTACTGTTTAACTCTGTTTAAGTACTGAGGTTTTACTATGAGTTGGTGAAATATGCTATAGAATAATAAAAAATTTAACTGCTTGCTTACCTGGCATTTTGTCTGCTGTGGCCCCAATATTTTATGAGCTGAACTCAGACTGAGCCTACCACATCGGGAACAAATCCAATGCCAAAATCAGCAGTCAGTGACCAAAGTCAGTGCTGCTGTGTCCCACCTTCTTAGTCCGTCACACTCTGTCAGTGAATAAAGTCAGTGTCACTCAGTCCCTCCCCGTCATGCCGTCACACTCCGCCAGCGAACAAAGTCAGTGCCACTCGGTCCCACCCCTGTCACTCGGTGACACTGTCCAGTTCAAGAATCAAGTTACCAGTTCTTGAGCCAAGACCACACAGCATATGCTGTAGAACATACCAAACTGAAGCACTCATAGTGGCACATTCCCAACTTCATGCTCAACTTTTACAGTAGAAAAAAAAAAAAACAAATAATGAATTATGACACTGGGGTCAACAGTCATGAGACACGGGTCATTGAACTTGACTAATACGGCTGGCCTGGCAAAATGAAGGAAGTTGCCCACCTTTATTAATGATCAAACTCAAAAGAGATTCAAACTGAATTACATTTACAGTCGTTACAGTATTCCAATAAGCAATATTCACATTAGTCTATTGCTGCACTGAACAAATCATATGAGATAAGAAATAAAAAGGCTTGTGATTAAAAGATAAAAATAAAAATTCAAAACACAATGTGATTGTTATGTGCATTATGGTAAGGTGTCCCATAATGAGGCTTTATTTGTTGTAACCCACTTGAAGGGCATTTTAATAACGTATGACTCAGAAACCACCACTCTGTTCACACTAGACAGTAAGCACTGAGTCTTCACGCTCGTGTGTGAACCACAGTCAACCAATCATCACCAACTCAGAGCTGGGTTACCTCTGCAGTCTTGACCCAACACAACAAAAAAATTTTAATTTCAGATGTATGTGGATACTGCCAGCACAGAAAGTACAATCAATGTTTATGAATGAAAAGGTCTTTTAAGAAGTTTTTGGTTTTTTACTATAGCACATACAATAGAAAAGATGCAACTGGTTATACTTGTCTGTTGTAAATATCGCTGGGGAGTCAACATACGTCAGTTAGTGCAGTCCGAGAATAGACATTTATCTACATTTAGGTTGGGTCTTTTAAAACAAAACATTTATTCAAAGCTCCCCAAAGACCTTCTGTACAAAAATGTAAATACAAAAAAAAAATGATACTAGTCAGAACTGTATTACTGCACACTGTACAAAGACACTGTTGTGTGTATTAGAGCAGGGCTGCCCAACTCGTCCTGAAATCCACCATCCTGCAGCGGCTGCTTCCAACAGTACTTCTGTTCAGATGTCTTCTGTTCAGACGCTACTGCAGGCCTTGATGTTGGGTTAGGGTTGGAGCGTGTTGGGTTAGGGTTGGGATAGGGTTGGAGCGTGTTGGGTTAAGGTTGGCAGTAAACTTGTCAGGACAGTCAAGGTCTAGGACCAGAGTTGTCAAACTTCATTAATACAAAAGTAACATTTCAAACCCAAAAGTGCAGTTCTTGTCTATGCGCAACAAATTACATCTGTAAAACCAAACGGTGCATTTTTACTAATCTCACAAGCTAACATGGACTACAAGTAAATTTAATGGAATTTAAATGAATAGTTAATAAAATAACATTAGAAACTTTTATAGGTTTGTATGCATCCAGCTAGCAGTGTTCAGCTTGTTGTGTCGTTTCAAACAGTGCATTATAAAAGTAACGGAAGTATTTAGGATCATTTCAATTTAGCATCTATTTTTTCTTTTGACAGTTGAAAGTTTGAAATATATCAACCAATATTGTTAGTGACGAGTCCCTTTTTGTGGACATTATGATACAGTGCCAATTATGATACAGATGCTTCAAAAACAGTAACCAAGTAAAAAAATGTCTATTTAATGATTTGTTCTCACTCAGCGTACCTGAATGAATGAGACTGAAACAGCTCAAGTTCTTAGGCAAACCAGCTTCGTAAAACCCACAATATACACACACTCCCCAACCCCTCCAAAAAAAACCAAACAAATACACACACTCCCCAACCCCTCCAAAAAAAAACAGACAAACAAAAAAAAAAACCCAAAAAAGTAAAAAGAATTCACACAACTAAAAACAAATTGCACATGGTATGAGCACTAAAAGACAAAAATTATTAAACACATATATGACAAAAAATGACAACTGTGATTAAACACATATATGCTTCAGACATGTAGAGATCATCTGAACAGTGTCATGGTCATCCCATGATGCTCGGGGCCTCAGGGGGCTGTTCATGTGTTCCAGAGCCTCAGCTGTCGGCCAGTTGGTCCCAGGGGAGTTAGGAGGTTTTGAGCAGGTTGCTAAGAACTGTAGACAACACACTGAAGCATCAGCTATCACGACAATACAGCTACCTACACAACATCATGGCCAACATATAGTATGAGAGTGTCTTTAAGATGCATGTAAAAAAAATGTTTTAAAGCGGTATTAACTGTTTAATTAATTAATACAAATTGTTTGGTTGAGGTTGACGTTTCACAGAATGTAACAAGTTGCAAAAGCCTCATTCTGCACTGATTAGTATAGATTTTAAATTTGCAGTGCATAAAGCAGTTTGATGCATTAATGTCACACTGGTAGTATATCCTACATTGGGGTAGCTGCATTTAAAAAGAATTAGCATTCACAGTTACTAATTAACATAAATGTAAAGTATTTGGTAAAGTACTAAAGTACTTGGTATTTCTGTTAGTGCTGTATGTGTTGAAAATCAGTATTAACACAACCAGATGTTATTGTTTAAGGCATCAGATAACGTTTAGTAATGTTAAAGGTATTAATCAAATTCTATGAAACAAATATCAGACAATAATATATAAAACTATTTACACAAAATATAAAATGTTTACCTTGTGGCTCAGAATGTACACCAGCCTGGTTCCTACCACTCTCTGGATCAGCTCCTACACACACACACACACACACACATGCACACACACACAAAATAAATAATAAAAAGAATATATATATATATATATATATATATATATATATATATATATATATATATATATATATATATATATATATAGTTTTACAGCATGCCATGAGACATCACCTCTATTAACCTTGAGTGTTTTTAATTATGAGTTGTATGTAGTACTTTTAATTAAAAACCACGACTCTGGTGGGACTCGAACCCACAACCTTTGAATCACTCCACCAAGTGCTGCTTAGAAGTCCAATGCGCTATCCATTGCGCCACAGAGCCACCTGTTGAGGTCCCAGTTCTGTGGGCTGTTGTAATTCGACACTTACTTTCTGATATGAAATGTACTTATCCTTTTCTACCACTAGAGACAATGTTACAAAACAAACTGAAAAACACTTCCCTGGTCTGAATAATAAAAAAAAATGTAATAGTAATTAACTTCACAGTCTTTTTATTATTATTATTATTAGTAGTAGTAGTAGTAGTAGTAGTAGTAGTCGTAGTAGTAGTAGTCGTAGTAGTAGTAGTAGTAGTAGTAGTACAGTAGTAGTAGTAGTATTAGTACAGTAGTAGTAGTCATAGAAGTAGTAGTAGTAGTAGTCGTAGTAGTAGTAGTAGTAGTAGTAGCAGTAGTATTCAAACACCCACCTCCTTGAATCTTAAAGCAGAGCTTCTTTTTCTGGTAGGCGAAGTAGCTGGAGGCAGCCCCAAGTATAGCTACTCCCACTGCACTGATGATGCCAGCCATCTGACCGCCCTGTCCCGCTGCACCACAAACACAGTCAGAGACACACAACGCACGTGAGGAGGAGGGCTCGTCACTCCATGTCTGTCCCTGAAGAAGCAAAATCTGAGGCAAACGTGTTAATAAAACGTAAGACGCTGAAGATCACAAAACCTGAAATAAAACACCAGTAGTTTTGAACACTGCAGTGGGCGGAGCTATCTGAATAACCATTCTGATATCTATTTTAGGAATGCTAGAGAATGTGATCATTTACATGTAACTATTCACTAATATATATGCCATTCAAGTCATTCAACTTAGAAAAAATGCAGTAGTTTTGTTTTCCACAAGGTGGCAGTGAAGTGTAGGAATTGCTTTCCCTGCTCATAACGCTAAAGTTAGTTCAGAAAACACAGTACTGTTATTGTTAATAATATAATACTCACATTAGAACTCTTTGGCTGAAAAAAAGATCCTGGACTTTATGGAAAC